>NC_139948.1:23069165-23141665 GCF_963454915.1 Gymnoscopelus microlampas
TTGCGTAACGTGTAATGTGTACTGTGTCTGTACTGTGTCTGTTACTTGTGTCTTTGTAGTGTGACGTTAGTTACATGTTTTGTATTGTAATGTATTTTAACGTATTGACTGTTAATTGTAAGAGGACCTCAACGGAAATAATCCTCGAACTGCGGTGACCATGTGGTTTTGGCTTTTCAAATAAATCAAATCAAAATCAAATCAAAACTCACTCACTCACTCATTGTATTAACTTACTCACTTACTCACTGTATTAACTCACTCACTCATTGTATTAACTCACTCACTCACTCACTCATTGTATTAACTCACTTACTCACTCACTAATTTTATTAATTCACTTAATCACTCACTCATTTTATTAATTCACTTACTCACTCATTTTATTAACTCACTCACTCACTCACTCATTCATTGCATTAACTAAATCACTTACTTTTTTTCACCCTTTTGTTGATTCACTCCCTCATTCATTCAACTTTTGATCAATCACTCCCCAACTAATTGATTTTACCATCTATTCACTTGGTTCACCCACTAATTCACTGTACTCATTTTATATTTTGCGAGAAAATTAAGCTCTTTCATACCTTTTACCTCTTCTCTCCTCACTAGTCACCATCATTCAATATCCATTCACTCCCTCCCCTACATTAGCACAAACCACAGCATGAGAAAATCATTCTTTTTTTTAATTACCTATCTGTCACAGCAGGTCTCATTGTTTTCTCATCTCTTGCCGGGAGGATGTGACCTTTTTGGTTCATGATCGCCTCGCTGCTTCAACAGAAAGACTGGTTCACTTTTCACCTACACAGTCAAATCCTCTGTGTTCAGTTATCCATCTGTAGCTACATCTGCAATGCATAACTTTCATGTCCTACTCAGGATTCAAACCAGCGTCTTCCAAAAGAGAGACCAAATTTGTACTGCTCTGCAAGGCATCCCTTGTTTAGGGGGACACTTTTTTGTATAACATATGGTTTGTTTTTTGTTAACATACTGTACTCATTAACATAGTCATACGTGTAACGCGGACAAAAAATATTTTGTTCCAGGGACCCCTAGACGCAAAGATTTGAGTTAAATGTTTGCTTTAAAAAAAATTACATGTTCAAAGATTTGCACACAACTTCACGATTTCTCAAAAATGGCGTGACACGCTATGAGCTTGTATTTTTGCTAATTTTGAATAGCCAAAGTATAAAATAATGGTTAAAAGTGGTACAAATTATTGTGATGCTATATTAACTATCAAACCTGCACATATTGCACTATGAGCTTCAGGCAGTACTAGCTGTCGAGCTTCAGGCAGTACTAGCTGTCAACAGTAGGTGTCCTACCAGTGGAAGAGTAGGGAGACCACTTCTAACCACTGCAGATGTGCTCCTTGTATTTAACATACTCTACCTGACAGATTGGTTAAAATACATTTGTATTCATTGAAATAAGTTCCGGATTGCAGCTTTATACTTTTATCATACGACGAAAGACGAAAAGGGCCAATCTCCTGAAAGGGGCCGATCTACAAGCTCACAACCAGCACATCGCGACGCGTTGTGAGCTTGTATAGATCTATTTCAGATGTATTTGTTTTTTTAAACAGGATGCCCTATAGCAAGGGTTCCCAAACTTTTCAAGCTGTGAACCCCCAGAATAATCATATTTGAAATGGGGACCCCCCCCCCCCCCCACCCTGACAAGCACTTGGAATTGTAGGCATTACATTTAGTTTGACTCGGTTCCACAGATAAACGCCTCGCTGTGAGCTTGTAGTTCAATGTTTGCCTCTTTCTTACGTAGTATTTGCCAATTTGGTATTAAAAAGGTCTTAAAAGTCCTTAAATTGTAACTTCAGAAATGTGCAGATACCCTGTATACACGTATACTGTATGTTGGTTTGTTTACTGTTTAGTGAGAAAACAATGTTGCACATTAAGCTAATCATCTAGGGACCCCCCCAAAATAATTTGGGAACCACTGCCCTATAGTATAATCATGACATGCCCAAAATAGGGAAACCAGGGTGAAAGCGGGGAATGCATCTCTCAGGATTTTGCAGTGTACACACATCCCACCTCCATAGCAAAAGAATCATTTCTGAACACACTGCCCTTGTACAGGCGGCCTGCGGCTGCAGCCGTCAAAGCGGAATGGAGACAAATGTCCTTGGGGGGAGGGGGGACGTGCGTCAATCTAGCCGAAAACCTTGTCAAATCATGGTGACATTGAATGTGTGTTAGTACAGCAGAACTACATCTCCCCACACTTTTTTTTGGTAATGCTTTGAATGCATTAAGCAGGGGAAGCCAAGGGCAGACTTCAGAGAGTGATGCGGTACTGCAGCAGCACTGTGCTGGAGAGAGAGAGAGAGAGAGAGAGAGGGGGGGGGGGGGATTACAGGGGGAAAGATTTGCTTCCAATAACAACAACAAGTCCAACACGGGGTATTTTCTTTTACAATGCAAATCAATGTCTTTTAAATGCAAAAACAGCAGAAAACTTATTTTTTTTCTTAATGTCTTCAAAAAGACAGGTTCCTACGTTTCATCATGAATTGAATTAACTGAGGATAGAATGGGATCACGTGATTAACCAGTTTTTCATTTTGAAGGAAAAAATCTGAAAGTCAGATTTCAGACTTCAGAGCGTTGGGTGTTGGGTGTGACCAGTTCAATTAACACTGCATGTGCTGTTGAGCCACCAGGTAGCCCAGACAAAGTGCATTTCAAATTGAACCGAAATCGACCTCGCCGAGATCTAGCACTTATCACAGGAGCAAATAATTACAAAACATGAAGAAATTGTGGGGTTTCTTTTGGCTGAACAGACAGGGGCATGATAGTATCTTCTGTGCAGAAATGACATTTTGACACTGTGTCCTTCCTATCTCTCTTCCTCCATCTGGAACACATAGAGCATTCCAATGAGATGAAGGTACACAATTCCACTTCAATTTAATTTATTTAAAAAAAACAAGCAAAAAGGACAAAAGGGGCTTTTCTTTTTATTTAAACACTGAAACACTGTTTTCACTTTCCATTTTCCTGCCATCTAAAACTGACCCCCAAACCTGCTGCTATAAGGATTGCATCAGAAGAGCAGGTAAACACAGCGCTACAGACATAGAAATGTTTGTTTATCCTTGAATAGACAAGGGCAAGATGCTATCTCTTGTAAAGAAATGACATTTTAACTTCTCTCTTCTCAGCTCCTCTGTGTTGCATATAGCTGTGAAACAAAGCGACCATAAAAAACAAAAGAAGACTAACTGCAACAGTTTCTGTACTTTACTCCTTCTTTTTTTGTCTTTATCTTTTTTTCCCATCTTTCCTCTCAATTTAGTCGTAATGCCAATTAACCAGCATGTATATAGTCACTGTCAACAACTACAGTTTGGTCTTGAGGAGGGAGTAGACACCCTTGGGGGGGGTGGTTACCAGCTAGGGGGTCCCCAGCAAAATGAGGGAGGTCGTTTTTTTTAAAACCGACCTCCCAATCTCAGGGCACTGGGACCACGCCACTGAGCTGGCCCTGAGCAACTGTAAAAGCCTCAGTTATACTTCGGGACTCGAACCCGCGACACACTGTCAGGCTACAATGAGCCTAGGTGACTGGCCCACTACCGCTACGCCAGCGGTATACATTTCTGATTAATAAAGTATTCAGTCAATCAATCAATCAATCGATCAATCGATCAATGGCCAAGCCGCCGTACTGTACTTCTGCAGGTCATAAATTAAGTCTAAATCCGTCTGCCCTCTATCTGAATCTTTACTACTGTTGTTGTTGTTGTTGTTTTTTTACACACACACGCACACCCGCACGCACAACACTTTCTGTTAATAATTTATACAGATTCAAGTGTATTAGAAATGATTATGACTGAAGGCTGTTATTTTATGTTAATTATGTTTTTAGTTTTGACCTTTAAGTGAGGGAGGCGTGGTCACACATAAAACGTGCATCTCAAACGCACACAAACTCACACCGAACGTGCAGACAGACACACATACAGTATTATGCAAAATACACACTCACCCACCCACCCACACACACCCACCCACCCACACTGCGGAGCAGCAGTTAGCATGGCTAAGTGCTTTGTCACGGTCATTAGTCTCATTGCCTGTTCTCTTCTTTGTGACACTTCAGTCACCTGATAGCGCCACTGTTCCTAATTACCACACACTGTTTAAGCTGACTCTGTCACACTTTAATCTCCCAAGACAGCGTTTGTACTGAGGAGAACCATCTGACAAAACTAAAGTGCACTATGGCGGTGGTTCTCAAATGGGGTCCGGGGACCCCCAGGGGTCTTTGAGGGGTTTACCAGGGTGTCCCCAGCAAAAGTAGTTAATATAGCGTCACAATCATTTCAACCCCCCCCCCCCCCCCCCACACACACACACACACACACACACACACACTAACATTGACTAGTTTCATTATTGTATTAGTTATTATGCGATTTCTTTTGTTTACATTTTTTCAATCTCTGAAATGAATGCTGGATGCGGATTGGAGCGTCTGTCTGTCTCCTGCAGAGAGGAGACGGATAAACAGCTGTGCTTTTCTCTTGTATTATCGCTGCATTCTCACCAGTGTTTGTACGTAGGCTCTGGCCGCTAGGCGGCGGAGCATTATTTAATCACAGGGTTATGGAGTTCATCACACAAACACCATAATGCACACAAACAGACACACATCCATTCCATTTCTCATTCTCTCGTTCCTGCCCCCTCTCTCTCTCTCCAGTTGCATTCAAATGTCAGTCTCTCGACCCGTCTATCTCTCCCTCCCTCCCTCCATCCCTCTCCCTCATTCTGTCTCCTTCCCTTTCTCTCTCAATCTCTCACTCTCACTCACCCTCTCAATCTCTCTCTCTCTCTCTCATTCTCTCCCTCCCTCCCTCTCTTATCCTATTCACCAACACATCACACTATACTGTTTGTCTGTCTTTTCCACGGGCCAATGACCCAGTTAGCAAGTCCATGCCCAATGTTCTGGGCAGACAGCCAGTTACTTATTAGCTGTGCTATGCCTCATGCTATATAAGTTGCCCTACATACTGGCTGGTGTTAAGGATACGCTGGTGACGTGTGCAGTGGTTACTGGGATCACTCTCTTTGCCCGAGTCCCAGACCTTAGATGGCCGAGTCAAATTATTGTTTGGATTCGGGATCTTTAGATGATGTCTTTGATTTTTATATTTGTAGTAACCCACCGCGACTTTATCCACTTTACCACTTATATCCATTTATACGTTATACTTTATCCATTTATACGTTGGCCATTCAAAAATAGCAGATCTACAAGCTCACAGCGTGTCTCTTCGTGCCTTGCTGCGAGCTTGTAGATCTGCTATTTTTGAAAAGCTTTGAAAAATATCAAAAATATTTGGAACATTTTTTATCTTTTTTTTAATTATTATTGTTTTTATCCCACGATTTTTGTGACACATTTTTTCACTCAGTGCCAATTGCCTAAGATGTAATCCTGGGCGCTACTCTCCCTCTGCCAGCCTGGTGAGAGCCCCGAACTGCGCTCATGCTTCCTTCAATGCACGAGGAGTGAGCAGGCCGCTTCTTATCACCTGACAGGGGGGAGTTTCCCCGGTAGGACGTAGCGCGTGGAAGGAACACGTTATTCCAAACAGTTCCTTTCAACCTCCATCAGGCGCCCCGGCTGACCAGGGGGAGGCAGTATAGAGACCAGGACTACAGCATGTTTTTTGTGAGGGTACCTACCCTAGGGGACACGGGGAGACATGCAAACTCCACGCAGAAATGTTGAATCATTTTTTGTCAAGCACAAGTCTTCTCTTTTGGGGATCTCTGGCAGAAAACATTTTCAGATGGGGGTCCGTGGCCAAATACATTATCAATTAGGGATCCTCGTCTTGAAAAACTTCGAGAACCACTGCAAAATGGCACCCCCTATTGAAGTGGTTACTGGGATCACTGGGTCTGTCTCTGCCCAAGTCTCAGACCTGAAATTATTGTTTGGATTCGGGCTCTTTAGATGATGTCTTAGATTTTTTTTATTAGTAGTAACAACCGCGACTGCCAAATAATTTGTTTAAACAGGTGCGTAAAACCGTATAGGTCAGTGACACAGGAGAAGGTGTTGCACAGAAACGCCAGTGTTTTTGCTCCTCTGGGCAAAGAATAAAATGTTTTTAGAGGGATTTGAGTCTCCGAAAAACAATTTTTGAGCGTGGAACTTGTTTCAGCTGCATGTTCTGATTTGCATGCAACCCAACATAGAGGTTCTGTTTATTACAAAGCTGTATTAGAGATATTAGGCCTTATTATGAACAAACCCTCACTGTTTGTGTGTCTTTTGTGTTGAGCAAATGGATGAAAATGGGCAGCTGTACTCAGCAATACAACTGATACATTAAAATAAAACAATTAGCTGATGCACTTATCCTGACAGACTCAATGTATGTAATCATAAAGCGTGTTACAAGTACAGGAACAGTCAAAACTGTGTGTATTATATAGGCACTGACTGTCCGTGCTCAGGGGTGTATAGTAACGAAGTACATTTACTCATACTGTAATTTTGAGGTATTTTTACTTTACTTGAGTATTTCCAATTTGCATTTCAGAACCAAAAATTGTACTTTCACTCCATTACAATTATTTGAAACTTTAGTTACTAGTTACTTTGCAGATTGTTATTATTAATACAGAACATACATTAACCACTTCAGCCCTTTATGCATTTCATCTTCTGCATAAATGCAGAGTACTTTCTACTTTTGGTACTTTAAGTACATTTTGATACCAATACTTTTGTACTTTTACTCAAGTACGTTTTGAATGCCAGACTTTTACTTGTAACAGACTATTTCTACATTGCAAGAGTACTTTTTCCACCACTGTACCGTGCTATAGTAGCTTTCTGGTCAAAGCGGCCCTACCGTTGTTGGACAAGGTGATTGGTAGCAGATTCAACCCTGCATGTCCTGTGCTTTAGGAAGCCACAGTGCCGATGCTTGGCTTACACAGTCCATTAAGCACAAAGCATGCAGTGTGCCAAAGTGCTACAGTAGCATGCACTTAAGTAAACTCCATAAATCCTGCACACACACAGATTAAACTGTGACATTCTTCTCACCGCACGCTGTTTAGCTGATCAAAGTGGCTAGCCTGTGTATTTCCTTCTTAAAGGCGACGGTTTAGAAACGTATATAATAGTTGGGGAGCGGGCAGTGGCTCAGGAGGTGGAGCGGGCGTCTGGGGAATTGGAAGAGTCCCCGGTTCGATTCCCTGGCACCTGGCTTCATGCTGAGGTGCAACACGCTGAACCCCCCCCCCCCCCTAAGCCTGAGTTATGCTTGGTTGCAGGCCGGTGTCGCGCACTGAAAATAGCAGATCTACAAGCTCACAACAGGAAGGATATTCAGAGCACCTGATTGCCACACTATACGCACATTGTGGAGGGGAATTACATTCCTCTGGGGTGACATCCTGCATGACATGTGTGAGGTCCCGGAGTTAAAAAGTCAAGGCCTTCTTTAAGGTGTTCAGTTTAAATCAAGCTTTTGATTTACAAGTCAGAGGATGGTCTCAGTGATCATGAAAGTGTGTTTGCGTGTGTGCGTGTGTGCGTGTGTGCGTGCGTGCGTGCGTGCGTGCGTGCGTGCGCGAGTATCTTAATTAAATTGACTGGAAACTGTTTATTAACCTTGAGCTGCAGTTTATATATTAGGATGCTACATGGAGTTGTTTATTGTAATAAAAAATAATTGCTAGAGATTCAAGTTTATGAGGTTTTCACCTAACAAGGAGTGTGTTAAATCGTATGAGAAAATGCCTTGGAGAGTTGAGACTTATTGTACTGGCATAACTGAGGGATTATGGCTCTGGTCAGCAATTCAGAAAACACACACAATTCCAAAGTATATTGTGGATAGGAGAGAAATGGATAAAATATGGAAACCACATAACAGAGAAAATACAAGTTCATGACTTTTAGTCAAGAAAACCTGATACGAGCCAATGACAGACAAACCACATCAAAGACACTCACTGTTTTCTTTTGAGAACACACTCACACGCACACAAACGTACATGGCATATTGTGTGTGCATATTAGTGTGTGTGTGTGTGTGTGTGTGTGTGTGTGTGTGTTTTTATGTTCATATGTTTCAGCTGTAGACCTTTTTGTATCTGCCATTTAACACACCTATTGTATATCAATGACTTTGAAGTCCTAAATTATCTTTGGTTTTCCCATATTTTTACTGTGTTACCCCCGAGTGTGTGCAAATGTGTGTGTTTCCCAGGATATTCCATTGACTGTGACCCTGCCTTATACAGAGGATACACACAAGTTCAATTTAAAGGCACTGCGACCCAAGGCAGACTGAGGAGGCATATTACAGATACATAGTTGTCCATGTATCACAATCACATGCATGCTATCAGCACATATCAGGGCAGAGACACAGGCACACACACTCACACTCACACACACACACACACACACACACACACGTGCAAAAAAGGACAAACGCACACGAGGCATGCACAACAACACTCTCAAAAGACAGACACTGTGATGCAACTACACGCACGCGCACACACACACACACACACACACACACACACACACACACACACACACACACACACACACACACACACACACACACACACACACACACACACACACGCACACGCACACGCACACGCACTCACTCACTTGAAAACATCAGATCGTCTCTGTCGGGTAGAAACCTCATTTGTCCAAAACTGCTACTTCTCAGGATTCAAATTCAAAAGCAGTAGAAGTAGCAGATCTACGAGCTCAAAACGTGTCGCTTCCAGCTTAAATATCTTCTACTTCTGCTACTTTTGTGTGACGCTGTATAGCATGACCAAGTAGGGCATTCATTTACGGGGAAAAAAACACAAAAAGTTAGAATATGGAGATAAGAGGTTTCTGCCCGACAGCAACGATATGGAACATCTAATTGGGTAGAGAAAGAGGATGCTCGGCAGGCTCCTCAGCTCATCACCTGACCTCTCAACACAGATTATGTGTGTCTTTAACAACAGGCACAGTTGAATGAAAATGCAGGGAAAGGACGAACCCTGTCTCTAAATCAGGCCTTTGAACGTGTTTTTTTTTTTCTTCTTTTTTTTCCCCAGGCCCAAAATGATCAAATTGAATTCGATATTGAATTTGGAGCCTGGCTGATTAAAATGTATCCATTGTAGGGAGCCACTAGGAATAAGCCCACTAATGCGATCATTTATCAGACCTACTCTAAATAAAATGCCATATAGGGAATGTGTAATTGAACACAGCTCAATTAAAATAAAATAGAGGGTCTCAGTTAACGCAAAGATAGCGTGTTGACTTTTTGTCGTATAGTTATCAATGATTCTCAATAATGTTTTTTAACAACATAAATGAGATTGCATGGAAAGGCAAAACATTTTTTAACCAACCCAATGGCATCAAAGCAAGTCTGATTAAAACCCATTATTGATGGCAACAAAACAAATGTACAAACACATCTGGTGTGTGAAACTGCACTTCAATAGGGCACCAATGCTGATTAAATTCAACACCAGCAAATGACCCAAGGGTGATAACCAGCCAGCAACACGCCCCCAACTGAATTGAGGTCCAAAGCTATAGCTTAAGAAACTGTTCTCTTGGGACCCAGTGGTAATTGACCGCATAGCCTCATCTCCACGTGTTCCATACAGGTCCTGCGAGCTCTCTACTTTCTACTGTACCAGTGGTTTTCAACCTTTTCAGGCCGTAACCCCCCAAAATAATCGTATTTGAACGGCACCCCCCGAGTTTTTTAGTTTTTTCACAATTTTTGCCTCTTTATTATATTATTTGACTATTTGGCAAATTTTTGACCAGTTTTTATAGAATAGTTTGTTGATTACTTTTGATGCAGTAGCGATATTGTTTCACTGTATTTATTTTATTTTTGTCTCCTTTTTTTTGTTTCAAAAAGGTCTTTAAAAGTCCTTCTGTGGGACCCCCTGGGGGTCCCGAACCACAGGTTGAGAACCACTGTACTATACAAAAGTATAAGCTGCCCACAAAATAATCTTTAAAAAAAGAGACATTTCTCTAAATATGAAGTCACATGGGACGTGTGAATGGAGCCGGTTGTCTCTATAAGGAAATGGGACACTCAGCAGACTTGTCTGCATGTGGCTGCTCAATATAAGTTGCACTTCTTTAACAAAGAGCCTTATGAGATTGTGAGGGAAGAAAAACTACACTCTACATTAAGGAGTCCCAGGTCCTGGATCAACATCAAACCGGGACACAAGGCTGATTAAAACATATTCATTATGTTGTAGGCAGCCACCAGAAATGGGCCCAAAACTGCAACAGTTTAAGAGACACATGTCTAAATACATTGTCATGTGGAGCATGTCATCTTACAGTCTCAAGGCTGGGTTCTCCTTTGACAACAAGCAAAGCCAAATGCAGTGAAACTGAGATGTAAATAGGACAACAAGTACACTGAATGTTTTTTTTCTCATGCGGAACCCAAGCCGAGTAGCCTACATTCAGCGTCATCCCGGGAGTTCTCCCAAAACCTCTCCAGCGTCTTAAAACGTATTCTTCATGTACTGTTAGACAAACCACCGCCCCCAAAATTGGCTCACCGCAACTCACTTGGGCTCCCACCCAATGGGCATTACTGTAAATAATATGTCATGTTACTGAGCTGGGTATTTCCACAAAGACAGAAGACACTGTTGACTTAGTTTTCTCAACGCAGATTGTTTTGCTTGAACGTCAAGCAGTGCCAAGCGAAAATGTACAGAGAGTGAGAGAGAAACAAAGACATCTAGAAAGGTCAACACCGTAAGTGCAAATCTATGCCAGGGGGCATGCCCTACCTCCACCTTTCTGTCTATCTGTCTGTCTGTCTGTCTGTCTGTCTTGGGCATGTGATGACAATGTTTTGGGGTTGTGTGTGTACATGCATAAAAAGGTATGGAGCAATGAAGGGAAGTGATATAATAAAGGACTGCCATTACATCATGAAGATGCAACCACAGAGTGACAAGCTGTATGGAGACAAATCTTTGGCCAGTGAACATGTTGAACATTAAGTCTGGCATGTTGCCATTACTAGGCCAAAACGTAACAGAAACCCCCACAAGAGGATGTTAAGCAATGCAAGGCGTTGGGCAGTTTACTAGGTAGTTTTTTTTTTCTTTTTAGTTTCCCTAGCATTTCCCTAGTCCCTAGCATTTTAGGTCAAAACTAGGCCTTTTTTACTGTTGTTTCATTCTCTCCTGGGTACCAGGGGGGCAAAATGTGTTAATATAGCGTCACAATCATTTTAAGACCAACAAGTAGGGGTTGGCAGTGACAGGGACGGACTACATACGCATATGGGTGGAACTGGCAGTGATTACATTTTATACTTTGGCTATTCAAAAATAGCAGATATACAAGCTATGAGCTTGTAGATCTGCTATTTTTCTCAAAACTTTGCTTCTGGGGGGTCCCTGGCATAAAATATTGTGAGATTAGGGTCCGCGACCAAAGACATATAATTTTGGGGGTCCTTGACATGAAAAAGTTTGAGCACCAAGCGTTCCCGGATTGAATGGGTTAACATCTATGCAAATGTTAATAAAATATCGTATGGAATGAATAATCAACCAAGCTGAGAGAGTCCTCTCACAATGAAAGGAGAAGACATGAACACTCACACTGGATAGACTAAACTGCATTCAACAATTGCATGATGTGACCGAAGATTCTTAGCCTGCTCAACACAGATTACACTTAACACAACAAGGCGTGCCAAACTAAACCGTGTGGAGAGAGGGAAAACATACGCAGAAAATGACTACGTTCTATGCTAAGAATACGTGAAGAATTACCACTCTCAAAGCTACATTTCTTGACATGTTTTCAGCATGGGAGCCACACTGAGTTGATTCATTATTACCCTGGGATCCAGGCCCACTAAAACAAATCCATACTTGCGTTTAGGGACCCACCAGAAATAAGCCCTGTGTTTAAACGAGGGCCCACTACACACGCACACACACACACACACACACACACACACACACACACACACACACACACACACACACACACACACACACACACACACACACACACACACACACACACACACACACACACACACACACACACACACACAGCTCTAAATAAATGCTACTGCAACTTAACCTTACATAGTAAAATCCTCAGTGTTATTTTACCCATTCAGAATTTTCCCGTGCACCATAGCAGAATCCTCAAGCATGACCATGTCTGCGGGTACATGTGCACGTGAGCTGTCTGCATGGTGTTTCTTTCATAAAAGTAGTGCACAACATTTAATGGAACTAATCGATTCAATCGATTACAGAAAAACATTTTTTTTAATAAAATAATCGCTTTTCAATAAAAGCAAAAACAGCCTATGAGCTCATAACGCGTCACATCGCCAATCTCATAAGGTGCTTCAAGATTATTCAATTCGTCTCCAAGAACATCGCTATGAATAATCGATAGTCGCAGCCCTCTCTCATAATAAAGCAGCCCTCTCTCATAATAAAGCTATGATTGCAGCCCTGGCGGGCGATAAACAACCTTGTAAGACTCAAAGTGGGTCAACAGCGACCCCCCCCACCACCACCACCCCACGACCCCATCTTCCCACCCTCACCCCCACCACCACCCCCAGAGGTCATCACCACAGCACAGTACAGCGGTGACCCTGACTCAACAGTGATTCATCCTATAGTGGTCCCTGTAGTGCAGTGTTTCCCAAACATAGGGTCGTGGACCCATTTTTTATGGGTCGGTAGTAAATATCCAGTTTCTTTAACCTTTCCTACAAAAATACGTTATTATTATTAGTAGTAGTAGTAGTAGTGGTAGTAGTAGTATTATCACCATTAATTATAATGTATTATTTCCTAACATTCTGAAATGAATGAAAAAATCAAAAGAAGGAGACACTCTTCGTGTCCTTCCTGGGACACTTTTGGGTCTCCAGCTGAAGAAGTTTGGGAAACCCTGCTCTAGAGGTTTGACCTCCAGCACATCTAACGGTGGGGATTAGGCAAACCAACAAAAGAGGGAAGGGTGACGAGGGCTGTACTGAAGATTAGATGGTAGAATATGTGAACTGGGTCCCATGCAGGGGTCACCTCCATATTATCTGGGTCTCGCCACCAGATTACCCTAAACAGACTGACGCACGCCATATGGGGCCACTAATTGAGCCCCTTTCAAAACAAAAACAGATAACCGCACACTGTGTGTGTGTGTGTGTGTGTGTGTGTGTGTGTGTGTGTGTGTGTGTGTGTGTGTGTGTGTGTGTGTGTGTGTGTGTGTGTGTGTGTGTGTGTGTGTACGAGTGAGTGCATGTGTCATTGCCACTGACTGTTCAATGGAGGATGTTGTTTAACCTCTCGCTAACTTGACTAATGGCCATTGAATATTGTTTTGAGTGTTTCATGTTACAGATGTCCCTGATCAGAGAGGGATCCGCCGGTCACATTGTTTGACATAACTAATGTGACTGATTAGCAACAAAACACACAAGAGGGAATAACACTCCCACCCTTCTCAAACATGCTTATATAAAACATAAACACCCACAAATACACAGAAATGTACAAATGTACCCGCACGCACACACATACAAAGTGAAGTGGAAAAGTAAAGCTCAAGTTATACTCCATCGCACGATGATGTCGCTTGCTGACAAGAACGTGACGATGCCGGCGTTCATCTCCACCCGCCTTCACACACAGTAACACTCACACCCGTTTTTCTTCTCCCCTATTTGAAAGGGGGGAGCCGTTAATAAGTTTGATATCTGATTGAGCTCAGACTTGGTCAGGAAGCTAAGTGGCACAGGCCCTTCAGAATGATGGATGACTCTCCGTTTGAAGGCCAGACACACACACACACACACACACACACACACACACACACACACACACACACACACACACACACACACATACACACACACGCACACGCGCGCACACACACACACACACACACACACACACACACACAGACTGAACGGGACTAGCGTGACAGTGCACTCTGGAGAATACATACGTTCAAAGACAAGGTCTTGGGAAAGGCTGGACTCTGATCCGCACAAACAAGACTGACATACAAAACGCTTACTGGACCGAAACACTGCTCCAGAACGGCTAATGCAATCTGCTCTAGTGCACACAAACACAAATCAGGCTTTTCTAAGCTAATTTGGGTGTATTTGGAACAATTTCTAAGCATAACTGAGGTACAGTATTTAAAACCATTTTATGGCTTCTTTTATGTGCATTTAAACTTATGTCTCTACAGTACGCCTATGCAAGTTTTTCCATTCTAGTCAAATGTGTATTTGAGGTTTATGGTGAGGTCACATGACCATACAATGTACAATTTAACCACTTGAACCCTATCATAAATACAGCCCGGGATACGGGTTGCATTTGATAGCACAGTGGGGACAGCACTGTAATAACGCTGCTATGGTTAGGCCTAATTCATACTTCGTCGCATTAGTGTCGCTCAGGCTAAAAACAAAATACGTCAGATCACTGATATTTTAGTTTCAATTTAGTTTAGCTCTATATGTTCACGTACCCCAAAAATGCTCAAACTCATAAGCTAAACAATCATTGCATTAAATAAAATGTCTAGAATGACAAATGTATAAAAGACTCCACCTTTAAAGAAGTCAAATACTCAGCTAACTCTCAGAGTTGTAAACTGTTCTCCTTTGACAAAAGACCAAATACAAACATCAACCAATGTGGGGTATTGGTAGCAGACCAGTTTGTGCGTCACCAGTTCAAACCAAACCGGAGACCTGTTGCATGTTATAACCTCTCCTTCCCCTTTAGCCTGGTTTCCTTGTCTCCCTTCAGTATCCTGTCAAAAACAAAAAGCACAAATACCAGAACATATTTTCTCTAAAGAACAACGCCAAAATGGCAGAACTTGAGAAAGCTATTAGCCAATTATTCCTGGGGGGGGGGGATAAGTCGAAAACGTCAGAATAAAAACCACACTTGGCTCTCTCAGGAGAGCTGATAAAGACGGAGAGAGACAGTGTGAGTGAATTGGATGGATTCTGGAACCCTACTATCTCATGGAAGCTATCCATCCTGGAACGCTTCTCGCATCATTAATCTGGAGCCGGCCAGTGAGAGTGACATATCAAAAGGAGACTACGTCAATTTCAGAACTAGCAACGCTGTGATATTTTCCACCCGACAACAACCGACGACCTCTAGCCCTTCTGCCATCTTAGAGTCAGTCTCCTGTGGCAGTAAATCATTCCTATGGAACCCAGATGTACTGCACTCTCGTTGGCTGTTTGGCTGTGTGTTGTTGAGGCTGAGTCACAATACCACAAATCAAAGGAAATGTGTCCACAGCTACATAAAAATAAGACAAAGAAGAGAAGAAAAAAAAGAGTCAGTGTTCTAGTAGCGGAGAACAGAGGGAGTCAAGAGTAGATAGATGAGTTTCAATACTTGGCTTTGAATGTGCTCTCTCTCTCTTTTATTTTTTTGTATTCTGCTTTAAACGCTGACTCAGACAGATGACTGAAGGTGCCAGAGAGTAAAACGGACTAGTTGTAATTATTGTACTGTACTGTTTCTGTACTTAGACAGAAGAGATTCTTTATTTCTATTATCTTCTCAGGCCTTCACAGGATTGGAAACAACAGTACAGTAAAAGTACTCAGCAACCATATTCGGATCTCAAATTACAGAATTAATAATAATACAGTAATAATAATAATCTGAACTATTTGTGTCACTAATTATACACTTTAATACTGCATGTCATTTGCTTGTCCAGTTCAGTTATTTTATGGGGCAGCATTGGCTCAGGAGGTAGAGCGGCCCTCTGGGAATTGGAAGGTTCCCGGATTCGATCTCCGCCTCGTTGCTCTAGGCTTTGTGTTCCTGAGCAAGTCACTGAACCCCTAATTGCTCCTGTGTGCGCTTCCTTGGAGCAGCACACTGCTGGGTCAAACACAGAGAAGTAATATTCCCTTGTGGATCACAAAAAAAAATAACGTTTCTCTTTTTAATTATTGTCAGTTCACTCACACAGCGGTACAGCAAGCTGGAAAACATGTTGCTTCAGGGTCACGATGTATGAACGTAAACAAGTCTGTGCATTAAACAGCATAATGCGATGAACACAATGAACTCAATGACACGAGACACAGCTTCACAGAGGTATGTTTAACGAGTAGCACATACACATTCCTGAAATTCCCATGCTAGCTTGCTGCCTTCAAATCCTAAATTGCATATATGCAGATTTGTTCAATTTAAACGCTGCTAAAAAACACATTATTGGGCTGACGGTCCCTGCTTTAGCATGCGTAACTAGCAGCGCATGCCTGCCTGCGTTACTCAGGACTACATCTTGCCGTACTGTCCAACGACATGGGACTGCACATTAATCATATTTCTTGACTGAGGGAAGGCGCAATATGGTTTATGTAGTTCCCTGGAGGTTCCATGGGAAGCTCTCATCTGCAGCGTGAGGCAGGACTGCTGACAACAAAAGAGACACTTTGTATTCTGTTGTTCTCTTCTTTTTTCGTGTCTATTTTACAGCCTCATCAGAAACCGAGGGGATAATCTCATGCCTAGACTGTGTAGGCTGATGCTGCAGTCTATGGCTGCATTATGGGGCTATCTGTGTTGTTGCATTGTCATTACATATATATATATATATATAGTGTGTGTGTGTGTGTGTGTGTGTGTGTGTGTGTGTGTGTGTGTGTGTGTGTGTGTGTGTGTGTGTGTGTGCGTGCGTGCGTGCGTGCGAGTGAGTACACTGTACTGTAATTCTATTCATTGTGGTTGCAAACCACAGAATGTCTAAATAACGGTTGTAGGGTTTAAAATGGCTCACCACAGAACGGGTGCATGTCATCCACAGCAAAAACTTTTCTTGGCTCTACTTTCTTTTCCTAGCACCTGATATATATGACATGATCATAATCTGGAACACAGGAAGGTTGTGATGGGCAGAGTTTGCACTTCCTTAAAATAACTTGTTATAAAATTGGTGAACAAGAATTTGAAGTTCACTCTCCAATTGCACAAGTGAGTTGCTCTACATAAAAGAATCAGCCAACTACTTGATCTAAAAACCTGGCACTCCCCGTTGTCGGGATGCTGGCTTGACGTGGTTGAATGCCAAGCAGGCAAATGTTTAATGTAAACTCCTCAGAGCAGCTCCATTTCCAGTCAATACTACTAAATGTAATGTAAATGTGTGTACAGTCAGTTCAAACATGTCAAACATCAGCTTCCTTGGATTGTGGAAAACAATGATAAGACATCTTTTATGAAAGTAACAATAAGATTGAATTGGCTAACTTTGTAGAACACTGCGCTGAAGTCTGATTTATAATTCATCGCAAGATGGTGTCACATGCCGAAAATAGCTGAACTATAAGCTCACACGACACACATCATGATGCAACATATTGTGAGTTGCTATTTTTGGCACCTGACATCGTAATTTGATGGAATATAATTTAAGCATTGGCTATGTTGCCCTAAATCTAGACATAACAGTATGCCCACTAGGGAAACCCATAAATAAAAAACATGTATACTTTTCTTTTTCTAATACATATTAACTCTTTGTGACTATGGGTTTTGGAATTTTTTTAAAGTATCCAGCAAATGCTGTACGTCAGGAAACTCACCTCTAGTTGTTGATCCAGGGACTGGGCTTGGAATAGAGATATTCTTCACTGCCCGTCCTGCGTGACAACTATACATTAGGCAACAACAACAACACTCTGAAAGCAATCATGTCTTACTATACTGGCCTTACTATACTGAACATTATAGAATTGCAGAGCCAGAAGAGACAAACCAATCAGAGGAGCTCCCGCCCTAAACAGGAAGTTGCTCCATTAGCGGGCCATTAGGCGAGGTTGATGTTAATTATGCGTGGGGGTCCAGGGTTACAGTGTTCAGCACATCTGTTTGTCCTCTTACTATTGGTGGTGAGGACGAGGAATGTTATGGCTTTAATGGTTTGAACACATCACTACGGACATCCTGCCATGTAACTATATCTGTCCCAATGACCGCCGGGTTGGCTGGCTGACTGACCGCCAGGTTGTATGGCTGGGTCGCTGGCAGGCTGACCTTCCAGCTGGCAGAATTAACCACATGAACCCTAAATGTCCCTATTCTGGCGGCGCACATTCGGCGAAAATAGCATAAAAAGCTCACAATGCAAATCGGCTATTTTCAATTAAGATATTTGGTGTAGAGGGAGAAAAGGGAGGGGGCCTAGTATAGACCCCTGAGGGACTTTGGTCAACGAAGTATGAAGAGTTTAAGTGGTTATGTCCGATTTATACGTCGCACAATGTCACACGGCGAACATAGTCAATCTATAAGTTCACAACGTGTTGTGGATAGGCATTACTGATGAGCCGGCTGCGTGACTAGCTGGGTGGCTGGTTGGCTGGTTGGCTGGAAGACTGACGGACAGGTTGTCTGGCCGGCTGACTGTCCAAATGGCTGAGTGAGTGCCTAGCTGAGTTACCGATGGGCTGGCTGAGTGACTATCTGGGTGAATGGCTGGCTGGCAGAGTCTATGATTGACTCACTGGCTTACTGACAGACTGGCAGAGAGGCTGGCTGGCTGGCAGACTGATTGATTGAATGACTGGCTGGCTATCCAGCCCTACCTCTGATACTGATGGGAACTGATGGGAAAGGAAAAGACAAAAGCGCCATCAGCAGAAGCCTTGTGAAAGAAGAATTAGATTAGTTTCATTTCATTCTATTTAACCTTAATCTAACTAGGGAGTTCAATAAAGCACAAAGTATTTAATATGACTGCCTGGCAGACATCGTGCATTCCTTACCCTATAGAAGGGTCTCTGAAACAGCAGAAGGGAGCTCAGCAGTGTATCCAGAGATTTGGTTCAAATGAAAAGGAAATTAAGATCAAACAAAGGATATCTTCGACTCCAAGCAAATCAACTTGAGGATCAGGTTAACGCATTTAGCAGTCCAGCATTGATTGTATATGCTTCTGCTATTTATGTGATTTTTTTTTACCAAAGCTGTGTGGACATTTAAGGGATTATGTGTTAACCTTGTGTATACTCTTTTGTGTTTTTTTTTCTTTACTAAAGAGGATAGCAGCAACTCGATAAGAAAAGATTAGCAGCTTCGTTCCCAAACATTCATCCACCAGCCCAACATCTGAGCTGAATGTAAAATGGGGAAATAAATAAATAAATAAATATTCATTATTCTTGCTGAAAAAACACACTCAACGATGGCTGAGCAATATGCCCAGCCTTGTTTTTAATTATGTCAGGATACTATTTAATTCAAAGCGGTCTATTTTCCTTTACTCTTTCATCCTGCTGCAAGGAATCGTGAAAGACCGTCTAGTGAAATTCCATACCTTGCATGGATTGATGATGGTAACTCAAACTAAACAGACTATATTCTAATTCTATGATTTGGCCCCCAAGTCTTTAAGCTGCCCAGCATTGTACATATTATTTAGAAATACATGTATATTATTATAGGAAAAAGGTAGAGCTTGTAAATGTGACAAAATGTGATATTTGGTCTGGGCAATATGGATAAAAATCAAATATCTTACGATATTTTGCCCCTACATCTAAACATTTCACACACACACGCGCACGCACACACACACACACACACACACACACACACACACACACACACACACACACACACACACACACACACACACACACACACACACACACACACACACACACACACACACACACACACACACACACACACACACACACACACTTCTGTCTCATGACTCTGTGGGTTCAAGAGTGCTAAAATCAGCAGGCGTGTGTGGAGTATCCAATCAAATGAAATCACATCACAAAGCATCAAGCAGGGTTCAACAGTTTAACAGAGCAGTTCCTGGATGCTCCACTCAGAGCCAGAAGCTCTTTATATTCCGGATGATAGATGTAACCAGCCGTACCAGCATCAGGCTTTATACTGTAGAAGCTCATTTGGAGAAAAATGCGATTCTAGGTCGACGCCTTTATTTTCGAGAGGTACCCTAGCGACTCCACCAGTTAACAGATTATTTCGGCACGTAACACTAACGTCCTGGGTTCTAACTATTCTGGGAAGTAGGCTATTTGCTCTGACAGTGTTGAAATAGTGCAATGAAAACAAGCATGTTTTAAATATCTCAATTCTTACTTTCCATTCAAATCTACTGGTCAAATTGGAGATGAGTCAATAACCCTAACCCAATAACCCTAACCCTAACCCTAACCCTCCACCTTCAAGGCTGTACTGTGTTTACCGGACACTCACTCACTGTGGGCAGGATCTGGTAACGAAGCCCATACGAACATTATCCCCACTGTCTGTACATTTGTCACACAGTGTCGGTGGGGGGGTCGCCACTGTCACGCACGCACGGCACACGCACGCGCACGCACACGCACACACACACACACACACACACACACACGCGCGCGCGCACGTAAATAAATTACGCACACATACACACCTAACTTCACAAAAATGTATGGATAACCCCCCAATCAGCACTGAGGGAAAAATGGAAGGCGAGTGGATAATGGTCATACGACCATATTGCCGGCCCAATACAAACAAATACGGGGCAATTCCAGTACAATGGTCCATATAGATGATATAAGTACTATAACACTATAACATTCCCTGGAGCTGGGAACACAGCCAACAGAGAATCAGGGTCACACAACCGCAATTACACCCGCAACAACGACGATATATAATCAGGTACTTGTGTGAGTGTTTATGTGTGTATGTGTGCACATGTGTTTATGAGTGGATGGATGGGCGGATAGATAGATAGATAGATAGATTGGTAGAGAGACAGAGAGAGAGACAGTGAGAAAAAGAGAGTAGATACTACTGTATCTATTCTTTCTAAGGTTCCAGTCCATGGATCGAGGAGGCGTGACGGTCTAAAAACACTGCCGTAAGTACATTTGGTTTCTGCGTTAGTGTCTAAAACACTGCAGTAACATTTGTTTTTCTGTTTGTGCGTCTACAGCCCTGCAGTTCAGTAACATTAGATTTTTTTCTGCAGCGCTGCCAGCAGGGAGAGAGGTTCAATGACACTTTTAAGTTCATAGGTCAAAGCCAAACATCTCTAAGAAACATGCTAGCTTTGCTTTCAAACGAAAGATAAACTAAGCCAGTTGTCAGATATTGACCTCTCCTCTTCCCTCAGTACTTGGTTCTTAAAAATAAAAACAAGCATGAGTCTAAAGGCCACCAGCAGACCCTAGAGGCGGTGCTGCTCCTTAACCCCACGTGGACCGCAACCTGAGGGTCACCAAAGTTGGCATTTTGGCTAGGCATGCCCCGACGACGTTTTCTTTTTTTTGCAATACCGATCTATGATCATCTATGAGCCATATACACTCAGTGGTGGAAAAAGTACTCAAATTCTTTACTTAAGTAAAAGTATCAATATAAAAATACTCTTTTACAAGTAAAAGTCCAGAATTCAATTACTTGAGTAAAAGTACAAAAGTATTGGCATCAAAATGTACCAAAAGTACAAAATATTTGAAAATAGCCTATGTATAAAATAGGGTTGAAGTGGTTAATGTATGTTTCATTATATCATAATTTATATCTGAAAAATTACTAGTAAGTTTTCAAATAAATGTAGTGGAGTAAAAGTACAATATTTGCCTCTGAGACGTAGTGGAGTAGAAGTAAAAGTATTGGAAATTGGAAATACTCAAGTAAAGTACAAATACCTCAAAATTGTACTTAAGTACAGTACTTAAGTAAATGCACTTAGTTACTTTCCGGAACTGTATACACTGCAGATACCAATAGTTTGTTTTGTTATAGAAGCTGGTGTAACACTTTCCATTTACATATATTTCATCCATCAAATTGGGTCATGGATGTGTTTGAAGGGTTTAGGCTAAGGCCTCTATGTAGCCTTAGCGGGGAACAGAAATTTAAATGAATACGAATCTTATCGTTCTCTTGTGAGGAGGGGAAAATCTGACAAAACACTTCCCAATGTGATCTGTGTGTCAAGAGCTCACACTGAACAGTCAATCTCTACCGATACCAATTTACGGTACAGTCTGGTGCCGATTTTACAGGATTAGCTTTCAACACAGAACACATTGGGAATAGGTATGTCAGATAAAGATTTACAATAAATACCAGTGAAGTTCCCCTTTAGTGTGTTCAGGTTGCTACTTCTGCCCGTGGTTGGTCTCACTCAATGAACCCGTACTAATGAATTTAACTGACTAATAAATAGTTGGTATTGATTTCATTTAGTGGAAAGATCTAATCCAGGCATTTTATTTTTCCTGGAAATGTCTCATGTGAGATATAAAAGACGAGCAGAACCGATCTGCATCAAATGGCATTAGTAGTGGGAGATCTTTTCACTTTAATGTGTGTGTGTGCGTGTGTGTGCGCATGTATGTAAAAAAAATAGCAAAAATTGTATTCACTAACTAAGTGTGGCCATGGGTATGTATTTAAGCCTGCGTGCACACGCGTGTGTGTGTGTGTGTGTGTGTGTGTGTGTGTGTGTGTGTGTGTGTGTGTGTGTGTGTGTGTGTGGGTCAGTTCCTTTTTAAAAACAAACGTTTGAGCCTCTAAGATCAGAGAAACGTCCTAATCCGTCTCCAAATGCCAGTAGTCTACGGTGCGGCCCCTTCCTCTGGGGCCCCATTTGGATCTCTCCGTCGCCCCATTTGACCCCCTCAGCTTAACGAGAATTGAGAACGCAATTAATCTACTAACTCTTGAGCCGTCGGAGTGTTAATGATGTAGCCTACAGGACAGGACAGGCTATATATACACACGTGTGTTGCTGTGACTCTCTATTGTTGGCCCGCAGTGGATCCATCAGGTTAATGAGGAAATATTTAAAATGCCACGTTTTGCATTTACCATCAAGTCAGGACCCCAGTAGTCATTTAAAATGTTTACTGTGGTCCTGGCTTGATGGTAAATATATATACATGTTTTAAATCCTACTATTCTCATTATTGTAAAGCTACATTATACATAGCAAAGGGTAATACAAATCATTTACAGTATTATTATGTTTTTACAATTATTATTATTATCATTAGATTCCTGTGTTCAAATTGCGTCTTTGTTCATGATGACCCTGCATTCATATTTTGCGACCCCGCCACTTTCAGTTTTCAGAAATTGGACGGTAAAAGGACAAAGGGCGCGCGGAGCTACACGTCTGGGCAACGCTGTCAGAAAACATGTTGTTTCCACTCCAATTAGCACCTACAGCGAACCCACCCACCCGCCATTAACAACAACACCAAGAAAACCCCACAACCCAGCGGTCATACTGTCACTATCTGTCCCCCTCCCCCATCTATTTGTCATTGTTCTTGTGCTCTCCAACTGATGTGTTAATAGTTCTGAACATGTGCACGGATGTGCATGCTTCCTCATTTGTTTGACGTTTTTACCCCCTCAATAATATGCATTTATGCTGTAAATGGTTCTGTTTATATAAAGCACTTTGAGCAACATTCTCATGAATAATAATAATATTAGTAATAATAATCACAGAACAAACTCTAAATTTGTGAATTATTCAAAGGAATATAAAACAAAGAAGGCAAATGAGAGACACTGAGATGCTGACCCACTCCCACGTTCTAGATAATCTACTGTAAATGCACATTTACAGTAAACTCACAAGATTTCTGGTGAAATCGCAATGGGTAATATTCTGCTTTTCTAATACAAAAGCAAAAAAATGCGTATCGCCTAGATGTGGGCAGATGGACAGTAAATGTAGCAGAGAATGCATTTACATGAACCTTTACTGAAATAATGCCGTAAAGAAATGCAATCTTTAAAAATGAGTGAAATTGGAGTGAGTGTGAAAGGGAGGGGCTGTGTTCTCCTGCTATGTTAGAGGTCATTCACTGTATGTGGGGGCGTCATCTGCACGCTGGCTCAGTGGGCTGGGAGGAATGCCAAGTGCCCCACGGCATTGTGGGTTTGAGTCCGCACCATGAACTTTCACTTTATGTCACAGTCTCACCCCGCCGCCCCCCCACCACCACCAACAAACAGACACACAAATACACACACACCTTCCGCTGTCTCAAAAAAACATTGGTTTGTACTATTTTTAAATAAGAAATAAATAAATCTGGATCTATTTTTCATATTTCTCATGTCTCTGTCAGTCTCTCTGTCTGTACACAGTAAAATCCTCACTGTTCATTTATCCATTTGTACGGTAACTCCAAGAGTTTGTTATTTAACAGTGTATCCCTGTGTGTCTTTCTGCCATCTTTCCATGTTGCATTCCATTGTGTGTTGTACAGAAAAGCTCAGATGTCCTGAAAGCATTCTCTCTAAACAAAGTCATTCCATGTCCTTTACTGTACACACATAGCTCCAATAACAAAGCATTGCAACCATAGGCGGCATGAATGCCTTGACCCCTGTAGGGGTTCATTCTGAGCGGGAGGTCCGTCCTTTAATGCCTTCCCCGGGAGACTTCCTGTTTTGGCCACGCCTGACGCCGGCACTGCTTCCTCTCCCCCTAGGAGAGAAAGAGCTTAGGTTCTCTCTCTGTGTGTGTGTGTGTGTGTGTGTGTGTGTGTGTGTGTGTGTGTGTGTGTGTGTGTGTGTGTGTGTGTGTGTGTGTGTGTGTGTGTGTGCGTGCGTGCGTGCGTGCGTGCGTGCGTGCGTGCGTGCGTGCGTGCGTGCGTGCGTGCGTGCGTGCGTGCGTGCGTGCGTGCGTGCGTGCGTGTGTGCGTGCGTGCGTGCGTGCGTGCGTGCGTGCGTGCGTGCGTGCGTGCGTGCGTGCGTGCGTGCGTGCGTGCGTGCGTGCGTGCGTGCGTGCGTGCGTGCGTGCGTGCGTGCGTGCGTGAATAAAAGCAAGTACATGATTCTACCCTGAGAGAGGCAGGATTTAGTCTGCATGCATGTGCATGTGTGTGAGTGTTAGTATGTGCAAGTATGAGTGTTTGTGTGTGTATGTGTGTATGTGTGTATGTGCGTGCGTACGTGCGTGCGTGTCCTCCCTGGAGGAGAGAGCTTGTTATGAAGTCGTCCTCCGCGTTGCTCTAGAGCACGTTTTCCTGTCCCTGCTCTTACACACGCAAAACAATACAAGGCCCCTGAGAGCCACTAGAGAGAACAGGACAGAGACACTATGAGAGAGGGGGGGGGGGGGAGAGAGAGAGAGAGAGAGGCAGGGAAAGTGTGGGAGAGAGAGGGAGAGATATTAAAGAGAATAGGATAGACACCAAGATACAGACAGATGCAAGACACTAGACATAGACATACACAAAGAGAAAGGGCAGTGAGAGATGCCTTAGAGAGACAGACTGAGAGAGAGAGAGAGAGAGAGAGAGAGAGAGAGAGAGAGAGAGAGAGAGAGAGAGAGAGAGAGAGAAAAGCAGATTTCTTATTTTCTCTCTTAAGGGGAAAAGAGAAAGTAGCAAGAGTTATAAGTAAACAGACAAAGAGATCAGAGAAATTGAAAGAATTGGAATGAGAAAAGAGATCAAATGGAGAGAGATACAGGGAATGTGTGTGTGTGAGAGGAAGCACGAGAGACAGACAGGGAGAGAGAGACAGTGTGAGAGACAAAGACACAGAAGAAACAGAGAGAGAGAGGGAGAGAGAAAGAGAGAGAGTACCCCATACCAATTGTTCCTCGTCTTTTTTTCTTCCCTCTGCTCTCAGAAGATACTGAATTACATCACAGGCCCTCTGACAGGGGGCTTGGGTTACGACTTGTTGCGTACACCACTCAACCACATCCAACAATAAGGGGTGTCTCCCCGAGAGAAAAAAAACAACAACTCGCACACACACAAAAACCTTCTCTGATGACAGCCGAGCCTGACAGCGAGCCCACTCTGCCGACATGTTTTCCATTACAGACCTCCACGACGCTCACTTCCAGGACACCGTTTCCTGACTTGAGAGATCGACAATTTCTTTTGGACGGTTTTCAACAGATGACGTGTCGGGGTCTAACCGCTTGAGCCCTATATATTTAGTTGAAAAAATTACATTTTTTTTTACATTTTCGCCTATAATAACATAACCTGAATCGGGATGCCAGGTTGAAAGTGGTTAAGTCGTGCCATTGTGTAAAAGATTTATATATGTATATTATATACGTATATATATATATATATATATTCCCGCTGAATTGTGAAATGACAATAAGTTGTTCTACTGAATTACGTATTTCCTTCCAAACAACCTATTTTTTGAGTGGAAATCATTTGAAGACTTGAGATGATTTTTTATGTATGATGTACATTGAAATGTATAAACAAACTAAGCCATTATCATTCTGTAAAAGATTACTTTTACTTTTACAACAGAAATCATAATGTGAAATGACAGTGGCTCTATAACACCTGTGTGCTTTTTGCAACAGGAAGTGAGCATTTGGACAGTTTTCAATATGCCATGTATGCTTACAATTTGTTGCAAAACACGACTGTCAAGCAGTCTATATTAGCTCAACAAATATCAGAATGGGAAATGACAGCAGGTTAATAAAATTCAATGCTAGCTTCCAGAACACTTTTTTTTAACTGAAAAGGGTTATTTTGGCTGCTTTTCAACATGTGGCTGGCCAATATCGCTGTCAACACGGCTGGCCATAAACATCTATAAAAGAGTATTCTCTCTTCACCATAAATCTCACCATGTGGAGTGACAGTCGGTCTACCGCTACATGAAATACGGCTAGATATTGAATGAGAGTAAACCACTATATTTTCCATATATTTCCAAGACCTGGGAAAGTTCAAGATCTTTTGATTTCAATGGAATTACCAGACATTCTAGTACAGGACCGTGCTCACGCACACACACGCCCACGCCCACGCCCACACACACACACACACACACACACACACACACACACACACACACACACACACACACACACACACACACACACACACACACACACACATCTTCATGACGTTTAATCAGTTTAACTACGAGGGTTAGGGTAAGACAAAAACAACTTAGTAGAATGTATAGTATTTCACGGTTTTATAGTCCTGAGCTTAGTGTCCTAAGCTATCGCAACGACACTTTAGAACTGTATCTTATCATTGGCAGCATTTAATATTTTAAAAAAAATATATATATATGGCCTTAACCAATTAAGCCCTATTCAGAAACCTTTGCCTATAATGACATCCCCATTGGGAAGCCAGGTTAATATGTCTTTTAAAAATGGGAGGGGAAGTATCCCCTCCATGTTCACCTCTTCATATCGTTCATAAAAATACATCGACCATATCAGAAAACCCAATATGTTTCCCGGCCATGCTCCAGCACACCAGAAACAGAATTATGAGGTACAGTACTGGAATAATGCCAGGCCCAGTGCTGCAAAACACTGCAATATCAGCCAGAACGACTAGTCCCCCTATCGTTGGCTGAGTGGAGGATACTTCGCTAGTTTGTGCCGTGTGTAATACATAGGCAAGCCTGGTGTGTTAAACTAATTTACCGACGGCATCAGATAAAGATGTCCCGGCTTTGTCATAAGAGAACAGAATGTTCCAAGAAAACTTGTACCCTGTCTGCACCGCTCTGTAATGTATGTGTGTGCGTGTGCGTGTGCGTGTGCGTGTGCGTGTGTGTACACACACTTGTGTGTGTACATGTTAGAGAGCTGTATAGCCTGTTTGACTTGCAGTCAATCAGGCAATGTGTGTGACCTGAACATCCTCTTATTGGCAGGAGAGAGCGTCCCCTTCTTCCCCCTCTCTCTCTCTATCTCTCTCTGAAAATCTGTTCATATGTAAGGCATGAGAGCTGCTATTAGTTTAAGCTGTTGCTTATTTATTCTCCTCTTCATCTGCCCCCGTTCCCCCCATGTCTCAATCGTTCCCTCTTTCTCTCGCCCGTCTCTCTTCCCCTCTGACCATCTCTCGCCCCCCCCCCCCCTCCCTCTTCTATCCTGTCTCCCTTTTGTTTCTCTCTCTCCCTTGAAGCAATACCCACTCCCTCTCTCTCTCTCCCCCTTTTCTCTCTCTTTTTCCCTCTCTCCCTCTCTCTGTCTCTCTCTCTATGCGTGACGTAACACTGCCAGGGGGAGGGGAGGGGGGGGGGGCGACTGAAGATAGAGAGAGAGGGAGAGAGAGGACGTCGACAGTCCTCTGGTTATGTAACTGATCTCTCCCCAGACTGAGCCTAGCTAGGGCAGGCAGGCAGGGGAGCCCCACCTCTCTCCCCTCAGTCCCTCCCCTCGCTATAGGTTTAAGCGCTCGACCCTGAAAGCAGGACAGGAGGGCTGGCGGCGGGGGCTGGAGCGGGCGAGGGGGAGGAGGAGGGGTGGTCGCTGAAGGAGGTCATGCCTGGCCACGGGAAATAATCTGTGGGCTGTCTGTACTGCATGTTCATCTTTGCATGCATGCAATGTATGCATGTGCCTGTGTACGTGTGTGTGTGCGTGTGTGTGCGCATGTGTGTAGTGTTCTATGTATGTACAGCATACTATGTGTGGGTACGGAATGTACCCGGTGCATTTTGTTATTTTAGGTCTTCAAAGGGGCTTCACAGATGAGATACAGTGATGATGGCATTTACGCACTGCTGCTGCTATAACAACAAACACGATAAAACTGTTTTTCTTCATGTTTAACTCCCAATAAACATAACTCAATTTCCTTGGGTTTCAGAGGGAAAACTAGGTTGTATTGTTATTTCAGTTCATGTGCGAGAGACACTGCTACTGGTCTCACCCAAGATGTTTGGCAAGTTGACAGCAACCACAGCAATAAAAGTAAGATATACAACTTGTTCTAATGGCATGACCCAAGGTTCGTGCCGCATGAAAGCCTGCCGAATGGAACATGTCAATTACAATAAATGGAAAACCTTACTGGTAGGAGAAATTTGGTTTTCAGATAGTTTTAAGCACTTCATAAAAGGATTTCATATACAGTATGTATGTAGTCCTGCTTTCTGAGGCAAATAGGGTGACAATGGCTTAGTATGTCTGGCTTGAAGTCAACAGTTTGTCAGCTATTTTGATCTAGATCAGTTATGAAGTTACATCCCTGTATAAAAGGAAATCTTCAACGATAACAAAAATGTATTGCAGTATACTGCATGTACAGTATATCAGTATATACACATGTATCTCTGACAGTGTAAATGGACCAGCACAGTGCAGCATAAGTCAGCCACATCACAAAGAAGGCATAACGGGGCTGTACAGGGTTCAGAGCCATAGTGCTCTGCCAATTACTCATTTCCCAAGAAGAAGCCTAAAAGTGATTAAGACAGAGTTGGTCACACCACAGGAAGAGCTGATGGTTACACCTCAACCTCAATTGGTGTCAATGGAGAGTTTTGGAGTCACATGCAGATTAGGGAATTAGCCACGAGAAGGGAGGACCTACTGTATAGTATAAGAAACACTAACAAGCACCTACTGTACAGTACCCAAAAGCCTACAGTACTACAGTACCTACTGTAGTCTGTATAGTACCAAAACACATACAGAAACCACATACTGTATAGTACCAAAGAGCCTACAGAAACTATCAACTGTATAGTACCCAAGAGCCTATGTACAGTACTTCTCCAAACCAACCAAAGAGCCTACAGTACTGCCTAGTACTGTACCAAGAACGAGCATACCATTCAAAGTAGTAGGGTGACAGTAGAGAACATGGCGGCCATGTCCATTGAAGTTCAATGGAGAAGTGGCGCCATGTTATATTCGATTCTTCAAGCTTCTATAGTACCAAAGATGCTACAGTACTGCATAGTACCAAAGGGCCTAGAGTACTACTACCTATACAGTATTACCAAACAGTCTACAGTACTACCTACTGTATAGTACCAAAGAAAGAGCCTACAGTACTGTATAGTACCAAAGAGCCTACTACTACCTACAGTATTACCAAACAGTCTACAGTACTACCTACAGTATAGTACCAAAGAGCCTACAGTACTACCTACTGAATAGTAACTAGGCTCACAATCCGAAGTGGGTCATTGGCCTACTTACCAGGTGTCCTCAAATGACAAAAGTAGCAATATGTATTGAGGAACAATATGGGGCAAAGTAATGTAGGGTTATCTAGTGCACAAGAAACAGTTTAATCACTGTTTAGAGCAGGGTTGTGAAGATATTGCAGACAGGGCATTATTCAACCAAACAGCCAAGTGACAGATGCCACCCCACCCACCCTATCATGCCTAATTGCAAACCAAACTCTCACAACACAAAGGTTTCTAGAGCATAAATGTAATGTACCACTACCAGTGGCAAGGATATCATTTCTGTTTCATATTAGAATAGAATAAAACCAGAAAACAATAAAGCAGAACATGAAACAACCAGGAGAACAGAGCCAGAGAGTAGCTACAACAGAACAGAATAATATCCAAAGGCAGAACACAGGAAAGATTCATTGTCACACACTCACAGACTCAAGGACAACAGTCAGGGCAGATCTGCCACCAACACACTGTATGTATCCTAAATATCCTACAGTACTGTATGTATCATCAGCACAGTGGAGGGAGACTGACCTACATCAGCCGAGGAAAAAAGACTTCTAAATTCTGTGGTGAGGGAGAGGGGGGGGGGGGAGAGACATCATTTCATATTTCATGTTGTCCTCCTGTACATGCATGATTCATACCGAGTCCACCGGGCTCCCAAAAGGCATTTCAAGCATACTTTAGCACTCTGGCAGACGGGAGCTTATGGCATGGTAATATAGATATGTCATAGCAAAGGAATGTTCACCACGAAAACACATAGGAGAGGGGGAGATGGCGACCATGCATGCAAAAAAACAAAAAACCCCAAAGTAGGCTATTTGGTTGACAACTTATGTACCTTCACTTTCGCCGTTGACAGTCAGTTTTACGTGGACCCCATCACACCCCCTTTAGTTTTATTATTACGAGCATTACAGGCTAGCTGACACTGTTTATGAACAACATTATAACGTTCCCACGCCCCGCTGTTCAGACATGTTTATGTTAACGTTACATATCTCGTTATGCACCCTCCTTGTATCATATCGGCAGTTGCTATAATACAAGAAGAGGCCTGTATGGTAAAACACAAGTAATAGGCTTAATAAAGAGCACATACAGTAATTGTGTTAGGTAGGTATATACTGTATACAGAGATAAAGGGGGGGGAAGCAAAAAAAAAATGGGGGAATATAAATGTACACCTGTACTTAAACTATGTACTTCAAATGTTTCCGAATAAAACAAAAAATATATATACATATTTTTTAAAAGAGCTCATACAGTAAGAGCACATGGTAGCACTAACGTGGTGCAGGCCGAAACAGAAATGACACATTTCCCCCCCTGCCCTACTAGTCTGCACTCAGTCAAAATCCTCTGTTATAATTTAACTCCGAGGGTGTAACAAAATGGAACCAAATGGACCCGCAAATGGTCCATTTGGTTCCATCTTGTTACACCCTCGGAGTTACATAGGCTACAAACAGGCTAGATTAACAGAGGATTGCGGCTGCGGCGCCGTGCATTGACCTCCCATACTGTACCATACCATACCGTACTGTACGTGGGGCTTTAACGCAGCAGCAGAGTTGACTTGAGGACAGCACTCACCTTGCAACAACAGTCGGATGTATAGCAGCCTGTACGTTACGTCCCCCCCTGCTGTGACAGTCTCTCCCGCATAGAATTAGAAAGCCTTCAGCCGCTGGGGTCCCGATCGCCGCCCTCCCGCTGCAGCAGCTCCCCCCGATTATTGCAATAACATATATTTATATATATATCTATATATATATATATTTTCTCACAAGAAGGTTGGCTGGTAATAATGGGGGATTTGGAACCACCCGATCCCTCCTCCTCCCTCAGCCGTCAATGTATAGAAGACGACAAAACAGGAACAGAGCGAGGAGGTTATGGCTGCATATGTTGGGTTGGTTGGTTGGTTGGTGGAAACGCTGCATAAATAATTGTTTAAAAAAAAAGAAGAGAGAAACCACGTCCCCCCCCTCCCTCTCTAGATCCGTTCTCGGTAGCCTCTTTCCATACGTTGTCGGTATGTGGAGGATATAGTAGCGCCGTGGTGTATGTCCGGGACTGCCAAAGCCATGGCCACGGTCGGGACGGCAGGCGGGGGAACTCAACGGCATTAAGCCGTGCTGTGTCGCTCCACCCCCCTGCTTGTACAGTACGGGTGAATGCGGGTCAGCAAGGATTGGAAGGAAGGATTCGAGCAGTCAAACTGCGCCCTCTGCTGGTGCCGAGTAGGGGGTTCGGGGCTATGTATGTCAACGTTGCGTAATGATTATCCTAGTGAATCCTCCACGTATACTTTAATTTGCATGATGGACCCCCCCCCCCCCACACACACACACACACACACACACACACACACACACACACACACACACACACCTGGCCCTCTCCAACCCCAGGACTTAGGGCCTATTATGTAGGCCATTTTATGTTTTTAATTATGTCCCTCTGTGATATTCGTCTTATCTGGCTCGGCGTTCTCTGCTATACTGCCACCTTTGTGAACTAATGCGTGTTTTGTTTACAGCAGGCTGTGAGTGTGGCATTGTGTGTGACTTCAAAATGACAACCAATTACTTCAAGTCAGTGACTTGAGGTAATTGGTTGTCATTTTTAACCTTTATTTATCAAGGGAAAGGTTCCTGTCTACCAAACTCGTCCCCCTTTTCAGTACCGCCCTGGCTGAACTTCCATGTACAGTTAAATACAGTCACCCATGGGAGCTGCTCAGCAGAACTGCAGTTTGTTGGCAACTGACTTGCTCCACTGCAGCAATTGGGATTGACGTGCTTTGCACAAGGACCCTTCCTTTTAACTGAACCTGCTGAGGGAAGCAAGCGAGATAACAGTATTATTTTAATTTCACCGGCCTGATATTTCATTGAAACTTGAGGATTTTACTAGTTGCATAACATTGCCAGCGTATTATGTCGAGGTAGCTTTTTTTGTGTTTGTTAATGCCCCATTTCCCCCATACCTTCTGAGCCCAAATGTTCATAGACTTGCATAGACAGTAGACTTCACTTGAAGTAAGGCATTAGTCAACCATCATGGTTAGCCAGTGCCACCTGGTGGAACATACCTTTTCCACCTCCTTCAAAATGTTATATCTTTGATACCCAAACCTCCTCCTTTTCTGGAGAATATAGTGTTAAAGCCTGCCCTTTATAACAAAAAGTTGTGAAACGCCCCCTTTTCATCAAAAAGAAAGAAAGAAAAGAAAGCAGTTGATGGCCCTGATTTTGAGGCCGTCCTGGCATGCATCCACATTGAGGTAATGCCCCCCAAAACATTTTTATAGATTGAGACATGTTGTCATGAGGCCCAGAGGTCAATGCATCCATCAGTGACTTTTAAATTACTGCTGCTGCTGGCAGTTTGGCTTGGAGGGAGACCAGCTAATGACTAAAAGCTTTCTCCTTTTATACAGTTGGGTGTATTTCCTGCTGTGAGCTGTGACAGGCAGGTGGCTGGTAGCACACCCACGGTGCTCACCACCAACCCTGCTGAAGTGCCCTTGAACGAGGTATCCAACCCGGCAACTGCTCCAGGGGCCCTGCACTGCATGTGCCCCTTCTCTCTGATTAAATGCATGTGTTGGAAGCTAGATTCAAAAGGACTTACCCAGTGTACACTACATATTAACGTGTCTATATTTTATTTATATTCATTTCTCTTCATGGTTTTGTGTGAACATACAGTAGCAACCAGCCAATGCTGTTCTAATTCAGAATTGACAAATAAGGCCCGGATGGCTGGCGTAGCGGTCCGGGCACCTAGGCTGCTAATACAACCTGACAGCGTGACGTGGATTAGAATCCCGTTCCCGACGACATTTGCTGCGTGTTACTCCCCATCTCTCGCTCCCCATTTCCTGTCAGTCTACTGCATACTATCAAATAAAGGCAGAAAGAATAATGATAATAATAATAATTGACAAATAAAGTACTCTTCTGCATGTTCTGGTCTCATGTTGTCAAGGTTTTGATGTCCACAGCATAATCCTGAGTGTTAGTAGGCTAGAGTATAAAAATGGACTCTTATGGGTCTAAAACTGGATTTTACTGTGCATGTAGGCTGGTTGCCTAGAGACAACAGTTACTGTTAGCTAAACCCAAACAGGCCACGTCATGTGTGCTTATATCCAATCCTCTGTAACCCAGTTGTCAGCTCTCCTCACCCATCTATAAGATGGATTAGGACCCAGGTGGAACCGTCCCTAAATAATCAGCAACATAAAGAAGAAATATGTGCGGCAAAGATGTGTAAAATGTGGTCAGAGTGAGGGAAAAACTAGAAATAAAACAAGTTTGCTCTGAAATTAGATATCTACAGTTTAATAAGAGGGAGTCCTATCTGTTTATCCATTCATCCATCTATCCATCTACCTCAAAGTATTAATCATATCCTCAATGAAACAACATAGTTCACTCTTATGTTTCTTTCGCTTGTGCATCTGTGCTTTTATTGCAATAATAATATATCCGCATGTAACACGCACACATTTTCAATGATCAAAAATTAAAAAGAGCCTTGAACAACCAGCACTGAACACATGACGTCAGAAAGAATCCACAAAAATAATCACACCAACCGACTAAATCTGGATTCAGATGCTGCACATACTGTACATTTAAAACACAAACACAGAGATGCATGCTCTCTGCCACTCCCTTTCTCTCTCTCTCACCCACCCAAACACACACACACACACACAGCATTCACTGGCTACCACTCACACGCATACATGCACATAAACAAGATTGAGTTAACATGAAGAATCAATGTGATAAAGTACTGAAGTATTTTTTGTCCGATATAACATCTGACTCGTTTGCATAAGTGCTGAATACCTTTCCTCTTTTTTAACACTGACAATGCCATACCTACACTCTAGCTAGACTGAACTGTACTGTACACCACACAGAAGGACAGACAGACAGATAGGCCAACAATCCAACATTCACTGTCAATAGTAACAGCCACCTTGAAAGCCTAATGAATACTTTGTCACATGATTTTGTCGCACGTCAGTGTCACTCGGCGATAACACACTTTCAGCAAGCAACACCTTCATGTAACAAAGTATAACTTAGCTTTGGTTTCTGCAACGAGGCAAGGGAACAATCACCGATATACAGTAGCACTTAATCAACAGCCTTGATTTGTTTCTCTTTTAACTTTATATATGTATATACTGTATATTATATATGTATACTATTTACAGTAAATAAACAACATATTTAAAGGGTTGACATTTACACATTTAAACAAGTACAAATACTCACTACCTGAAATTAGATTTGTGTAATTTTATGTCCAGTGAATATATTATTTGTGTATGTGGAATACTTGTATTTCTTATACCTACAGCTATCGAGACAAAATAAATAGTACAACAAATACATGAAGCTAAAAACATACGTGGCTAATTTATTTTTAGATTATATATTTTTTTTAACTTTTTTTACACAATGCACAAGACGCCACTTTTTTGTTGCAATTCCTATTGCCGTTTCTTTGCAGACACTGTTAACTTTAACAGTACCATTTACAACTGGGTTGTTCTGTTGATATGTCAAATACGTGAGGATGATTGAGATAAACATGATGATGATGACTCTGAAGATAATTATTATCAGAGAATTGGCTGTTGGGGCATGCTGTGATACAGAGAAACCACAGGTTCTCTGTCTTTATGGACAGCTGGTAGATAGATACAGTAAGTGAACAGATATATTTGTGAATGAAGAGATGGACCGACATATGGATGACATCCTCTTCTCCTTTCTTCTCCTCTCCTCTTCATGGCAGCATCTTCATGGCAGCATCCTCTCCTCAGTTATACTCATACAAGTTACTTTCGGTCCTACGTTCACTGGAAAGGAAGAGATTAAAATATAAACATGGCAGTACAAACATGACAAGGGTTTCCGTGTCAAGGGTTTCAGTGTCAAACGGGCTGAATTACTCTCCCACTTGTGTTAGGCATGCTTCTTCAGCCCTGGTCCTGTGAGGACCCTTAGCACTGCTGGGTCTTTATCTAATCCTAAAGTTAATTGCATTCACCTGGTATCATCACCTGGTTACATTGTCCTGTGCAAGTCGCACTGGATAAGAGTGTCTGCAAAATGTGTAAATTGTAAATTGTAATAGTGTTATCTCAGTTCCCTGACTATCTGACAGCTATTGCAGAATGACTAGCACACCAGGTCAATGCAATTAACTTCCTGGCAAGATAGGAAACCAGCAGTACTAGGGGTTACCAAGAACCAGAGCTGGGAAACTGTAATTTAAAGACGGAACCGATCAAACCGCACACAGTACTCACACAACACCAGCAAAACACTGGGCGGTGTCTGCTGCCAAACAAAAAACGTCGGGCAGGATTTATCGGGCTATAAGACAAAAACACATCCATGTAAAACTATCACTGTGACCTTTTATACATGATGACACGCTATGAATACACACTAAAGACTTGATCATGTGTGGCTTATCATCAAGGAGATTCGTTTTTTGGAGATTTATTCATGCAGCTATGACTTATCAATCTAATGTGAGTATAAATAAAATGTAAGCGGGAGTAAAAGGTTTGTAAAAGCATTACATGACATCTGCAATGTCATGTATTTCGCAGATCATTCTAAAAGGCTTAAATCATAAAGGTTATTAAAATGTTATGAATGATAATGATGGGAGATGGGGTGTTAGGGACCTGAGTGAACATAACAGGACCACCTGCTATTTCCACCACCGACGAACTGAAATCTGTTCACTTATTTGTCTATTTATCATGTCATGAAGGGATAATGTAGATGAAAATACGTTAAATCCTTTATGTGTTTCCAATGGGGCACATTCAAGTCACTATCAGGATTTTTATACTCTGTAAAAGTTTTAATTTTGAGTGAGAGAAGGACCATTATTTAGAAATATGTGACATACAGTAGATACATTAATTTATACAGGAATCACTATTTCGGGGTTTCTAAAAAACCTACTGCTATCGCACAATAGACTACAAGAGCCAACATGCTGCTACTGTACCAGTGGCGCCCCCAGGAATTACATTTAGGGCAGTTGAGATTTTTTTTGCCCCCCCCCCCCCCCCATTACCTCCGAAAAAGGAATTTCAACTCAATCGAAAATCGGCGATCGAAAATCGGCGATCGAAAACTGGCGAAAGTGGCCGTTTTCAAGATGTTTTGGCCATTATCTCTGGAACGGAAGGTCCAATCTGCTCAGTTCAAAGCTTGTTGGATGCGTGACCTTTTCGGTTTATTTGGGTTTTCTAGGGGAGGCGAGATCTTAGTTGGGCAGGCATCCGCCTGTCCTGCCTCTACAGTGGGTACGCCTCTGTACTGTACCACTACCACCCTTCAGTACAACATCAGGTTAACTGTGTAGATGCTTGATGTACAGTAGACTATTACCTAGCTAGACATTATGAGCTCCACTAGCCTTACAATCAAAGGCTTTTTTTTATTTGCTGTTCACCTTACCATCCAACAGTGAGAGAGACCAACAGCTTAAACTCGGATCTGATCGCCATCATTCAACCTGGCAAATTGCAAAATGAAATCATTAAGATCAACAGTGAACTAAGTGGTACCTCCTGTTTAACCTTTTTTGCTCCTTTTGTTGGTGCAGTTAGCTCATCCGTGAAGTGTGAAGATTTGAAGACAATGCTTCAACAAATCACAAATTAATCACTGTGTGTCGCGACACACATTGGGTCATAATCTATTGTATGCGTGTGTCCTGTTCAGGAGGTTGATGGTGATGATGACAGGTTGACACAGTGTAAGTAGTGAAATGGGAGTGACTCTATGGACAAAGAAATCAGCTGATAGGTTGATGAAAGAAGGATGAGAATACAGTGTTTCCCCAATTATGTACCTGAAATATGGCAGCTGTCTTATCTCTTACAACCTAACATTATTTTGTACTATGTACGATTTATATCCAGGTCAAATCACACAACTGAGTAAAGCATATAAATGGAGAGGAGAGGAGAGGAGAGGAGAGGAGAGGAGAGGGCTCTGTCAATCTGTTTTTGTTGTGATTGTTTTTTTAATCTTTGAACAGGGTCCTTACAGTGCTGGATGCCTTTGACCCTGCTGTCATTCTTGAACAAGAGGCAGTGATCAAGTGCCCCTATCACCTCACAAAAAAATCAACATGCTCATCACACAAATTGCACTGACTCCCTGGAGCTGGCAGTATTTTGAAAGGTAAATTACTGTTAATGCTTGCCTTTATTTTGTCAACATCATCACAAAGTTTTAAATATTTTAGGTATAAGCTCATTTGTTCTCTTTGAGATTGGCAAGAAGACAAATTACACATTGGCACAGAATTGTGGATGAAGGAATCCAGGGCACTGTCATTGAAGACCCAATCCTCAAACAAATCAGTCCCTCTGTGGCAAAAAGGTGGACAAGACCACATGTGTGTCTGTTAAGAAGCATCTTGATGTTCAAGTTAGGTATAATTTTATTCAGAGAACAATTAACATTAACATATAATAATTTTGATAGACATGCATTTATTCATTTTGTTCTCTAGCCTTGATTGATGTGTTGCAGGATATGATGCAACTTGCACCTGATGTCTGCCATCAGGGGTGGACGGATGGGGGCAGCTCTACCTATCACTGAGCAAGCCTAACACTAATTCATCTGTTCATTTTTATTTTAATTTTATTTCCTTTTGAGAGAGGCATAGAGCCATTCTTTAATAGCCCTTGAAACGCTCTCAGGCAGGATGCCAACAGTGGCACCACTAAGGTTTTAGTTTAGACCCACCTTGAACCTTGAGGGTTTGGGGATGAGGGCAGGGTAGGGTAGAGAGCTGGAAGTGGTCGGGAGGAAAAGGAGGGCACTGAGATGTATGGGATTTTACTTCATATGGTTGGTTGTTGATATAGTATATGTGTAGTTAAATAAATATCAATAATTGCTTTGAACACGGATCCATTTTTGAAACTCCATCCTAGGGGAAACACTGAACACGGATAGGGATGAGCAAAAATAGGGAAAAAAGAAAAAGAAGAGGTGTGCTATCAGATGATTGAAGTTGAGTGACAGGCGAGAGAGGAGAGGGGATTGGTGCAAAGCTGCGGTACTCACGCCCCCTCGTCTCTGAGCAGAGAGAGGAACTTGGACACCCTGTATTCCTGGTCCATCTGGAGAAAGAGAGAGAGGCAGAGCGGACAGACAGAGACAAAGACGTGAGAACGTGAGAGACAGACAGGCAGAGAGGAATGAGAGGGGGAGAATGAGACAGATAGAGAAAACAATAAGAGAGACAATGAACAAGAGGGCGACTCAGTAAAGTAGCGCCGCTAAAAATTGACATGGCCAGGTACAGCAGGTCAGAAGGAAATGCATTGAAACAGGACAGTTTTACTGTAATTCACTTGCACTTTGCACATTATGTGCTTTGCACTATGGATGGATCAAAATATTTTGAAGACCCAGTCAACTCTGGTGTCATAGCCTGGTAGGTCTAACTGGTGTCACTATTTTGGGCAAATCTCACTCAAATGTCACTCAAATAAAAACAAATTACAAGATAAACCCTATACTTAGTTAACCAGATTCCCATGGTTGCTGAATGTTAGCCCAAGAATAGGGATGCTAGGGTTCAAGTGGTTAAAACTAGCAGTTTTACAATCTCACTCAGGATTTTGCAGGCTATCTGTAAGGGTGAGAGGTGTGGCAGAGTACAGTACCTGCAGTGACATCTCAATGAGCATGAGGAGTTTCTTAATGCCGATCCAGACTCTCTTTCCTTTCATCTGGTGTGCAATGCTGGCCCTCTCCTTCTCTGTGAAGCTCCCCAGCAGCTGCACACACAGCAGAGAGAGGTTTAGGTGAGGGTCAGAGTGTGTGTAATAAATCTGTGCATGACTGTGTGTGTGTGTGTGTGTGTGTGTGTGTGTGTGTGTGTGTGTGTGTGTGTGTGTGTGCGTGCGTGCGTGCGTGCGTGCGTGCGTGCGTGCGTGCGTGCGTGCGTGCGTGCGTGCGTGCGTGCGTGCGTGCGTGCGTGCGTGCGTGCGTGCGTGCGTGCGTGCGTGCGTGCACATTTGTCTGCAAGAATCCAAACATGCATGTATTTGTGCTGGATGCCATTCATGTCAGTGTGTGTGTGTGTGTGTGTGTGTGTGTGTGTGTGTGTGTGTGTGTGTGTGTGTGTGTGCGTGCGTGCGTGCGTGCGTGCGTGCGTGCGTGCGTGCGTGCGTGCGTGCGTGCGTGCGTGCGTGCGTGCGTGCGTGCGTGCGTGCACATTTGCCTGCGAGAATCCAAACATGCATGTATTTGTGCTGGATGCCATGCATGTCAGTGTGTGGTTTTGAGCCCATTTGCTCATGTGTGTGTGTGTGTGTGTGTGTGTTTATATGCATGCATACAGTATGTGTGTAAAAAAGAAAGGTAGAGAGTGAGAGCGTTTGCCTGCAAATGTCTGAGTGTGCTTGTACGTGTGTGTGTGTGTGTGTGTGTGTGTGTGTGTGTGTGTGTGTGTGTGTGTGTGTGTGTGTGTGTGTGTGTGTGTGTGTGTGTGTGTGTGTGTGTGTGTGTGTGTGTGTGTGTGTGTGAGTGTGTGTGTGTGTGTGTGTGTATGTGCGTGCGTGTTGTAGTATGTGGTGTAGCGCATACCTCCAGGGCTTCGACCAGCTGTTCCGCGGTGTTGATGTTGGGGATGTGGATGGTGGTGCTGAAGGCGTCCAACATCTCCATCTCCTGCAGGACGTCCTTCCTGCTGGTGGTGCCGATGATCAGCAGCTTACGGCCCTGCATTTAATTGAAGTAATTAATGAATGAATGAATTAACCCATTCAATCCGGGAACTCATCTGTGTCACATTTTCTTTGGCTATTCAAAAATAGCAGATCTACAAGCTCATAGCGCGGCACCGAGTGCCGCGCTATGATCTTGTAGATCTGCTATTTATTTTTTAAATCGTGGAAATGTGTGCAAATCTTTAAATATATATTTTTCAAAGCGATGAAAAAGGACCTAATCAGACCCATAAGGGTCTAAATTATGCAACAATACATTATAATGGTTAACCTGCACTGCATCAAAGTAGATATTAGACACTATCCATATAGCTGTATCTAGTATCACTCCACATATTTGCTGCTGTGAAACCTGCTGTAGAGTGAAGTTACAGGCATGCAATAGCGGAGGACACAAAATATAACCTTCATTTTGTCTCATGCTGAAGTCTGACCTTGGGCGGGGTTTTCTTTAGCAGCACCAGCAGAGCCTGGAGGACCATGTTGGAGAAGCGAGGACCAATGGGGACATAGTCCAGGAGACGCTCGATGTCGTCCACCACCACACAGCTCAGCTGGGACTTATAAGCATCCTCAAACACCTGATAGGGACGGAAGGAAGGAGCGGGAGGGATGGAGGGAAGGAGGGAGGAGAAGAAGAGGGGGGGTGAAGTAGAGCAGAGGAGGGGAGAACAAAGAAAGGAGTGGGGGGGGGGGGGGGATGGGAGGAGGCATGCAAGGAGGAAGGAAGACAACAGGGTGGAAATGAGGGAAGCCAGGAAGGTAGTTAGGTAGATATTAAATATATCCTATGCAACATTTTTCATAGAAAGAGAATGATGAGACTATGGAATAATGAACTTTATTTTTGTGCTACCTTTTCAAACTGCTTTAAATGACTGTGTAACAGAATATAATGACTGTGTAACAGAATATAAATAAACCCCACAAAATAGAATGATGCAATCAAAGACGAACAACTACGGTGCATTAAGTGTCTTCACATGCTCACTTTGTTAGCAAAATTGTGCTTATAGAACCAGGTGTGTGACTGGAATGTGAAGAAATAATTTGCCATGGGGAAAAGCTTTATTTTAACCAACAGATTATGGTAAAAGTGCCTGCTTTGAAGTCGGGATTCGGGATTAGTATACTACCGAAGACCTACATTGCACCTCGGTCCCCCCGCCCCCCTTCTGTCCCCCTCCATTGTGAAGTCTAATGAGCGACAAGTAACACATTTTTACTCAAATAAATTGCAGCACCTAACACAAGGTTGGTAATTCAATGTTAAGCGGTAGGCTTGATAGCATCAATGCCTGTAATGATTTCTTCATGTGAGAAAGGTTGTGCACAACCTGCTATATATCAGCTCACATCGCAGACCTGGCCAGGTAGGGGAACTATTGTGACTGACCGAACGATATACCGTAACCTACATAAATACCTTCTTGATTGCTGCACACTTTGTGATCTCGGAGTGTCCAATCATCTTGTCTGGCGTGCAGATTTTGATGAAGGGGAACTGAGAATCCTCTGCGATCTTGGCCGCCAGGGCTGTCTTTCCACAGTGGGGAGGACCTGAGACAGACAAGAGATTCAATTACAGGTGTCCATGTGTGTGTGTGTGTGTGTGTGTGTGTGTGTGTGTGTGTGTGTGTGTGTGTGTGTGTGTGTGTGTGTGTGTGTGTGTGTGTGTGTGTGTGTGTGTGTGTGTGTGTGTGTGTGTGTGTGTGTGTGTGTGTGTGTGTGTTTTCCTGATATCTCCCTCCAGTCATACAGCCACCACCAGCACTGTGTGTGTGCTGTGTGTGAGTGAGTGTTTCCAGACTCACCCTCCAATAGCACAGCAACCAGAGGTGTGCGGTCGCTGTTCTTGGTCTGTTGTACCAGCAGCTCTCCGTCATCCAAGACATGGGTCACTGGGTCGCCCCACTTAATGATTCCGTTCATGATGTAGCTGCAATAATCCTCCTGGTTGGTACCAAAGGCCTGAAGGACAAACAATGGATATAACAACTACGTGTATACAAATCTGATTCCTTACATTTTCGAACAGGAGTACCAATCGGGTAGCATTCTGAGGTTGTTGTTTCTAACAAATATATATTTCCCTTCCCTTCCTCCTTTCGTCTGACACTGGAATACATTTTTGTATTCTAGGCAGCTAGGTGTCACAATACACATCCATGGTAATAGGCTAATACATCACAATCACTGAATCTCCTCATTGCTGGGAACCATCAGCCATTCTTCATCCTAACAACACCCCACAGACTCCAACTCAACAGGAGCTATAAAACTGCGATAATGAAAATGGAAATTATGAGCCATTTCTACAGTGATATTATGCTATGATTAATCATACCTGTCCCAGTATTTATACATCTAGTTCTGTTATTGATTCCACCATCATAACTTATTTTGTGCTACCTAATTTACAGTTTTTGATTAAACTTTACCATTGCTTTTATATTTATTATGAATTGTTCAACAAGGTTTATAGCTGTATTTGTGAAATAACCAAGTTATTGTTAATGTTAATTCCCAATTCTCAAGCAATTTCAATAATTCAACATGAGATAAAGACCAGATCAATTTCCTTCTTGAGGAGAATGTGCACAGACTCACGTCAGGAAGACACAAAATAAAGAACACATGAAGAACAGCTACGTACTGGTTTGATGTCATTGTTGAGAGATCCCATGAAATCCAAACGGGTGACCTGCAGCTTCTCTGCCCTCTCCATGTCTACTTCTACTGTAGAAGTGGCCTGGAGAGATATACACAGGTAGTTATAAAATACACATAGTATACAGTATAGTATACTGTACACACAGAGATAAGGATACATGGTACATAATATTAATATGAACCATGTCTCCATTGTATATAAAACTGTCATACTGTACTGTAAATAATTAGAAATTCTTGGATTGGTCTACTACAATGTTCATGACCTTTGACTTGTCTACAATACATCTTCTACATATGCTAATCAAAAGCTAATAGCAAAAGCAAATAGTCTGGCCTCATCACTCTTAATCTAGCCCCGTGATTTGGTCAGATGACTACTGACTTTGATGTGGCGGTTCATGGCGGTGGACTGGGCGGCTCTGACCAGACCCTCAATCTCGGCACCGCTGTAGTTCTTGGTCTCGGCAGCCAGCTCCAGGATGCAGACGTCCGGAGCCAGCAGACCGAAGCCCTTCATCTTGGTGGTGTGTATGTTCAAGATCTGAACTCGACCCTTCTCATCAGGAAGACCTGGGTGGAGGGAGCGGGAGCGAGAGAAACGCAGCGCGAGAGAGACAGAGACAGAGACAGAGACAGAGACAGAGACAGAGACAGAGACAGAGACAGAGACAGAGACAGAGACAGAGACAGAGACAGAGAGAGACAGAGAGAGAGAGAGAGAGAGACAGAGAGAGACAGAGACAGAGACAGAGACAGAGACAGAGACAGAGACAGAGACAGAGACAGAGACAGAGACAGAGACAGAGACAGAGACAGAGACAGAGACAGAGACAGAAAGAGGAAAGGGAAAGGAAGCACGGATAATCATGAAGAACGTGAGAAAACTGGAGAAGGAAAAGCACTGAAAGCAATACGTCATTTACTTATCAGTAGTATGACAGCGTTCTGGTTTGCTAAATAAGTGACGTGCTAATCAAGTGAAGAAAGAAGCCTTCCGTCCTGTTCTTACCGATCTCCATCTTGACCTCAAACCTGCCAGGCCTCATCAGGGCATCGTCTATAAGGTCAGGTCTGTTGGTCATACCTGGAGAGGAGAGTAGAGAGAGAGGACAAGGGGAGGAGAGAGGATTAAGAGGTGTAATGCTTGATTTATACTCCACTGTACAATGATATTGTGCACTGCGTCCCGATGCGCTGCATTATGAGCTCGTAGATCGGCTATTTTCGGCATGCCACACTGACGTGCAAAGAAGTATAAATGTGTGGAAGCAGAGCTGTGCACTGCAAAACAGTGAGCGCTCGTTTAACACTAAAGATACACTCTCACGTTTAACACTAAAGATACACTCTCACGGTCAGGATTTAGCAGTGTGTGACTGATGTGTTTGTTTACCCTAACAGAGTTAGAGTTGTATCAGTTCTTACCTCCCAACTATGGACAAAAGCTAGGAGGATGAGGACGCACCGTGCACAGCACAGGTGTAAATAAAAGTGCAACTAGATGGTGAATAAGTGTACATAAACTGTTGGACAACCACTTGAGAGACTCTACACATCTACATATAATAACAGTATGCTAAGGTTGGCAATAAAGTCAGACTAAATAAGTCCTTTGTTCATCAATCGATTTTGATGCTTAATTTTGAATCTGGCCAGGGGTAGGCTGAACGTTGGACATTGCTCTTGTCTTCATGTTTTTATGTATGTAATTTGTTTTATGTCTCTGTGTTATGTCAAATGTGTTATTATGTGTTGCATACATGGCTGGTGACTCAAAGTAACATTGTGTCGTATTGTAAAATTGGTGTCTTGCTCAAGACCACATCGACTAGACCTACAGCTCTGGAGAGATACGATTAACAGCTGAGTCAAAGCTCAGGGTCATAGGGTGCTTGGGTCGGGCAGGGGATGGTGGGCAAGGTCCTGCCCACCATCGCAGAGATTAGGAGTTTGACTGCCCCTGTGCATCCGGCTTGGCCGGGCGTCCATATGAAAACAATTGGCCATGTTCGAGGGTGGGAAGCCAAGTGTGGGAGTAGATCTCTATTGCTCTAGCACTTCCTACAGGTTGGTCAGGGCACCTGTTCAGTAGGGAGCTGAACTGGAAGAATAGCATGTCTGCATGCATTTTATGCTCCAGATGAAACTCCTCGCTGTCAGGTGAAAAGAAGCAGACTGGGAGTGGTATCAGAGACGAGACACATGCTTGCCTACAGCCCTACACCCTCCCTAAGACCAACCAGTAGGGGTCTGCAGACTGCAGCGACAAGGGTCTACAGTGCAAGGGAACTTGGGAATTGAATAACTAAAATGGGAAATAATATAAAAATAATGATAATAAGAAAGAAGGTCAGGGCCATGGTATTAAGGGTCAATTTACCGATGACCAGAATGTTGTTGAGCTGCTCCACTCCGTCAATCTTGGACAGCAGCTGGTTGACCACGGTGTCGTGCACGCCGGTGCTGCTGGCACCTGTGCCTCTCTGCTTGCAGATGGCGTCCAACTCGTCAAAGATGATGATGTGGAGTCCACTGTTAGCTCCCAGCTGGAGGACAACATCAGAGAATACGTTACTGAGATCATCATCATCATCATGTTGTCTGTGTGACCACCAAATTCGACCGTACAACAGATGTTGAGTCTATTATATGACGGGGATCTACATTTATGGGCACAAATTACAAAGGGGCAGGTGCTAAGCCCCCAAAGCAAACATTCACCTAAACAGAAACTAATGAATATTGATGATATAATGATGAGAGAGATGACAGGAATGATGCCACTTCCCATGATGGTTTTGTTTTGGATTTCAACTAATTTGTTTGTTTGATAACCCCTGTCTGTCAATGATCTTTTCTTTAATTCCTTTTGACTTTTAATTATTATGCAACTTATGTCTAGACTGGCGGAATGCAAGTCAATGTTTGTATTTCTGTCTGACTGTAAGCAGAAGCTAATAGCGATCCAAATAAGAATTAGTAAAGGGAACTAGTAACAATACTGGTAATCCTGCTGTTGTAGTAATATAGTATTAATCACAGCATTAGTAGTTATAAAATACTAGAGGTTCAGGCCGCTATGCGGCCCTCAGATCTAGAGTTCAGGCCACTACCCGACCTCATACCTACGTCGCACCACCAATCCGACTGATATGCTCATATATGGAGATCTCTGTATCTGTCAGTCCATGTCCCTTTTATGCCCATATATGGAGATCTCTGTATCTATCAGTCCTTGTCCCTTTTATGCCCAGTCCTTGTCCCTTTTAGTTGAGAGATTTTCGTCCTCCCTTAAGCCAATTTTAATAGGATAGGATAAAGTATTAGTATTTATAAAAGATAAAGCATCATGATATTATGTCTCACCCTCTTCTGTTCATCCTCGGCATCAGCGAACAGTTTCCTGATGTTGGCTTCAGACTCTCCTACAAACTTGTTGAGGATCTCTGGGCCGTTGACAATCTTTGGATCGCGGGAATTGAGCATCTTTCCAATTTGTCGGGCCATCAGGGTCTTACCACAGCCTGGGGGTCCAAACAGCAAAATACCCTTCACGTGTTTACAACCTGTGAGAGGGGGAAGACAGAGGAAAAATGCAAGAAAGGTGGGAGGGAGAGAGAAGGGACACAGGGTAGAGAAGAATTAAGCACCCAAGGAAGAAGAGACAGTCACAAAAGAAAGACCTCAGAAGGGGCTGAGGAGAAAGGGAGAATGTGACAAGATGAAGAAAATGCAATGCAAGAGGAATGCAAAGTAGAAGATAGAAAGAATGCAAGAGGAAGGGGTCAAGACAGAGTTTGCCAGTATTACAGAAGTAGTTTGAACTCACCCATCTGCTCCACGATGTCTGGAGGGAAGACTCGAGAGGCGAAGGCTCGGCGGAAGATATCAGAGAACTCTTTGTCCAGACCACCAATTCCCATCTTCTCAAAGTTCCAGTCTGGGTTGATGATTGTCTGCCGTTGCTCCTTGGTCTTTGCTTTGCCTGTCAAGCACCAAAAGTTCTGGTGAATATGGTGTCTAAGATCGATAGTTTCCCATGCATAGAATCATGCAGAGAACTGGGACAGAGCAGAGGTTGTTAGTATAGTAGCAGTGTCAGCATGGTTTGAGCCAGGTTCCATTGTCTAACTGGCAATTGGTGCTAGGGTAAATGGGGGTAGGTGCGAGAGGAATGTAACTGGGGTCCAATGTTACTTGTGAGTGATGATGAAACAACGCAGTCTTTGAGAACAGGTGCATATATTTAGTGTTTGTTTCCTTGTAGCTGTCTATCATATAATTCAAAAATGGTAGAGCCCGCAAACCAAGGCAGGTAAAAGGTACTTCTTTATTACAAAATCACGATCCAGTTCATTGAACTGAAGCCTCTTTAGCCCAGCCACAGTCGATGTGCGTATAGCTAAGTTTCCTTTGTCTACCACATAATCACAACAACGGCATGGTGGCAAGCAGTGTGTGGTCATTGAGAATAAGTTTGTCCTATAACCCTTGGCTGCCATCTGTCCTAACATTGAGCCTGTAATAATAATGTAAGTTTATATTTATGTATTATTTTCATATTTATGCTGATTCATTCAAATATTTTCCAAGGACATTTGAACTTCAGTCAGTTTTATAATTTTCCATTACTTTTTCATGACTGGAAAACTACATACAAAGAAATCCAGGTTTTCAGGGTTTCCAGGATGCGTGGGACCACTGTGAGAGAGGCATGCCATTGGGGTTACTAAATGACAATCACTTCATGAAGTGTAAATGGATGCTGGGTAGGAGAGGAGAGGAGAGGAGAGGAGAGCAGATTCTAATGTTTGGATATCAAGTGGGCCACAATGTATTTCTATGCCCCCTTGTGTTGGTAATAGATATAGCAGCAGTGACAACCACAAAGAACTTGAAAAAGGAATGTACTATCTTGTGAGGGGATGTAAGAAGGAACGTACCAACTAGTGTCAGGGACGAGCTCTCTGCCTTCTCGAATATCACCTGGCTGTTCCCCACCATCAACCCGACGTCAATCTGTCAAAACAGAGGGCAATACTTATAAGCTGAAAAAGCATACACTGCATGTCTTTCATAAAGTGAATCAGAATCTTAACATAATATGTAGCATCTTTCAGTATTCTTCATTCATGTATTCATTCATTTGCATGTTTATTCATTTGAGCATTCATCAATTATCGTACACATTAATTAGTTATATATTTAACCCGTTAATTTATTCATTCATTCATTCATCTACCCATCCCTTCATTCATTCATTCGTTCATCCATCCATCCAACCATTCATTAATTCATTCATCAGCCTATTTATAGATTCTAATGAACTTACAGTAACGTTTGCAGTTTCTACTTACCACACGTATCACAGTTCTGATTAAAACTCAAAAACTGGTAAAATAAAATAAAAGGGCCACTGTCCACCCACGTGGCGCTACCCGTGTCCCTGTGCAGTTATTACATGCTTAGTTTCCATGTTGAGGAACATTCTTGCATCTCAAATTAATTATTCACCACCAGACACAGAGAAGCAAATCTGTTTAACACCAGGATTACTTTAACCATCTCTGTAACCACATTCCATAATTTAATACCATTGTCCCCTGGTATAGGATGGAAGACGTTTGACTGCAGTGACTGAGTTATGATATTCATTAGTCTAAGGATTTCCATTAAACACCCATCGTTAATTTCCAAGATGAATAATTATTAAGCCAACGTGAATAAAACATCAGTACATTGGCCAAATACAGTAAAAAAATAAAAATACATTGCACAGTTGTTGAAATTGTAGAAAAATAGACCCATTAAAATGTGCATGGACTTGTCATCCACTATAATCACAGGGGGAAGCTCATGATGACTGCCATTAGCGACTAATTCACATTGGGAAATTAATGGGAATGTCATGGGATATAATTATTAGTATTAGTTATTAAATATACTAATTTGGTATCTGTGCAAGAATATGTGTGGGTGTGCATGTGTGTGCCACTTGTCAGATCTGGAATTGGGCAATTCCTGAGGGATCTAATATTGCATTATACCAGTGGTTCTCAAACCTTTTAATTTGAAGGACCCCCATAACTCTGAAATGGAACCAAATGGACCCATAAGGGTAATTTTGGTTTCATTTGGTTTCACTCTCAGAGTTACAGACCAATAAAGATCCAAATCCATTTGGTTCCAATTTGTATACTTTCAGAGTTGCGATATGAGGCAAACAGCTTAGTGTTAATTGAACTATTGTGTCTGCCAATTGTTGCGCAATGACTGTTCCTAAAGGGGTTGTTCTGTGTCTAATCAAATACCTTCTGTTTCTTGCCAGAGGCTGGTTCACCCCTCAGGATGCTGGCGTCCATGGCCTCCATGTCCTTGATCACCAGACCAAACAGCTTGTCACAAAAACTGAATACCAACTGGGAGAGAGAGAGAGAGAGAGAGAGAGAGAGAGAGAGAGAGAGAGAGAGAGAGAGAGAGAGAGATGAGGTATTACGTAAAGAGTGTACCTGTTTTGCATATCCACTGTGATCTTACATCATGTTGTATTCTTTGTATTCTCTGTATTATTTTTTTATGTTCTTCTATGTTTACCTTTATCTTACTTCACTGTTTATTGCTTTCTATTGTATATATTTGTGTTGTACTCAGGTCGTCGTCGCAACAGAGAGCTTGCTCTCAACGGTCTACCCTGAACAAATAAAGGTTAAAAAAAAAAACCTGCTGAGTGACGGAGAAGCCCTGATTGTTGAACTGCTGGATGAACTCTGCAGCCATCTTGTCTGAGTCGTAGGGGGAGGTGTCAGTGCTCTTCTTCTGCAGGAAATCAATCTCAATCGTCATGGCACCGATGCACTGCTTGGACTTGTCGAAGTTGTAGTTGGCCACTATGAAGTAGGACATTGGGTTAACTGAATCCCCTGGAATAGGTCTATTTGGGTTTTAATCATTTGCTATTTGTTAAAGCAAATTTGTCAAAGTAAACTAGGAAACTATTTGACTCCCATTACTTAGGCAGAATAGAAATAGAAGAGCCCCTTTGATAGCCACATGTATATGTATTATATGGAAATAAGTCTCTACCAGCTTAATCAAGATACAAGCAATAAGTCTTAGACAGCAATTTGAGGCATTTTAGATGCGCAATATCTCTACCAGCAAGAGATTTAGCATTTCTCTGGCAGAAAATTAATGTGGGCAATTTAATGAGCTACCTACCGGTATCACTGACAAATGCAGTTACAAATTGCCCATCAACACAGCCTCAAATAATTAGATTACACTTAGAGGAGGACCAGGTCACCTCAAAATAACCACAAATGTGGGGTTCTCGCATAAAAAAAAGGAAACAGTTGTACAATAACAGGCAAGTGGTCTCTACTCTCTATACCGTGGTTATAAGATATTAATCAAATGCAATATTACCTTCAATTTCCTGGCCAATGGAAAGACCGGCCCATTTCCTCTACAAGGACAAAAAGAGAAGAAGATTGAGTACGGAATGTTAAGTGCTAGCAATTCATTGTGTGTGTATAATGAGGGCAACAGTGTTAGTGGAGTGCATTTATTGTGTGTTTGTGTCAGTGAACGAAAGCCAGGTGTGTGTGTGTGTGTCTGTGTGTGTGTGTGTGTGTCTGTGTGTCTGTGTGCGTGCGTGCGTGCGTGCGTGCGTGCGTGCGTGCGTGCGTGCGTGCGTGCGTGCGTGCGTGCGTGCGTGCCTGCATGTGTGCATGCATGCCTACGTGTGTGTGCCTGTGTCTATGTGTGTGCACACCTGAGGCAGGCTGAAGGCGATGGTCCCAGCTGTCACAGTGTTGTGGCCCCTCACTGTAAACACAAACTTGTGGTTGGGAGTGGTCTTCACAGTTACATGCCTGTGGAGAAAGGAGAGGACGATACAATGAGAGGTTATTTTAATCAGTCATCTCAATCTCTGCATGCTGGACATATTCCTACTGAATAGAGAAAGACTGCATGAATGAATGAAGGAATGCAATGAAGGAATAATATGAACCCATTAGTATGTGGTGCCACTTTATTCAATGAGCAATATCAACGATTAAAATATTTTCAATATATCTTTGAAAAATGTGAGGGGCCAATAAATCACCCAAATCATCTGCTCTACATCCCTCAGTAAACGATATTAAGAATGTAGAATATTTATGTTTTTGCTCTATAAATATCATGATATTTATACATATCATGATATCTATACACCAGGAAGAAATCATCTGACATCCCTGTCGAATCAGGGACTAGTTAGACTTGGTTTGCCAAGTCAAAGCAAATGCCTTTTTAGTAGGATAGAAAAACGTTCAAGCAGTTCAAGTTGTCTCCGCGGACCAGGGCTGGGAACCGCATGTCTATTGGATGAGATAATCTCCCTGTTCTCATTTGCAGCTCCTTATGCTGTTCACTGCCTTCCTCTGGGTCATACTTCTCTCTCCACAAACAGCCAGGAAAGAATGAAAATACTGTACAGAGGGACTAGGATGACATCTGGAACAATTGGATACTTAGCAGCCCACAGAGAGGCTAACTGATTCTATTAATATTTCATTGAGCTGAGTTGTATTTCCACAGTGACTAAAACTACGACCAACAGAGAGGAATGGGAATGTGCTTTTCAACTACACTGGGTGTGTGTGTGTGTGTGTGTGTGTGTGTGTGTGTGTGTGTGTGTGTGTGTGTGTGTGTGCGTGCGTGCGTGCGTGCGTGCGTGCGTGCGTGCGTGCGTGCGTGCGTGCGTGCGTGCGTGCGTGCGTGCGTGCGTGCGTGCGTGCGTGCGTGCGTGCGAGCAAGCGCGCGCGTGCGTGTGTGTGTGCGTGTGCGATGAATGTTCACATGAGGAAGCGGTACTGAGAATATGAAGCACTACCACTGCACATACATACCCAGAGAGACACATATTGTACAGTACACACACACACACACACACACACACACGCACGTACGCACGCACGCACACACACACGCACGCACACACACACACACACACACACGCACGCGCGCACGCACACATGCACGAATGCATGCACGCACGCACGCACACACACACACACACACACACACACACACACACACACACACACACACACACACACACACACACACACACACACACACACACACACACACACACACACACACACACACACACACACACAGTCGCACACATACACACATACACCTCTGCATTAGCTCTTCAGTGAAAATCCAAGAGGATTCCACTGCCTGCTAGTCTCAAATTAGCCAGGGATTAGCTTCACAGTGGTCTGGCTCCAAGCTATGGACTACGGACAGGTTTGTGACAGGGAAAGTAAAAGACATGTTGTCAATGAATTTGGTTAACTTGTCTGCAGTATTTTGATCTTGATATGAGGTCATTGAATTATTAAGACTCAATTGTGATTGTTTGGAGAATTAAGATGAAATGTTGGCGTTGAATTCAATTACTGTCAAACTGTTGCGAGTGTTATTGTAAGTGCCTTGGGCTTTAGTCTGAAACAAATAGTGTGTCACAGGGACTACGGTAGCAAACAGTGAATGAGGGGATTATAGCTGTCTCTGTCTCATTTCAGAAGGATACATCCTATTACCTTGGCACCTACTGAACTAAATCCGCACTGTCATACACCTTGGTAAAACAGAATCCATTCTTTTTGGGTCCAAACAAACCCTTAATGCAAATGATTTCAAGGTCAGAGTTGACGATATATAGTAAACTCAAGCAAAGAATAGGTTTTTTTGGGCTGTATTCTTGACAACAAACTGACTGTGAAAACATTGCATCAAAAGTGATCAAGAAAGTCAATCAAAGAACTAGATTTTTGGGCAAGATTTCCTCTTTTGTCAACAAAAGTGTTCTCAAGACTCTATAGCTGGAACCCTCATTCAATGCCATTTTGATTGTGCTTGCACCTTGGTTCTCCAACATCTCAATGTCGCAAAAAAAATCACACCCTGTGTGAAGGAAGCGGTGCCTTTGGGGCGGGGCTTAACTCATTTCAGTTCGTCCCTATTGGTGGTCTGAGTCCACTTACCAAATGTGTACTTGGTAGCATGCTGCAAACTGGAATAATGGCTGTTTAAAGCCCAGCCAATGGGCAGACAGAGGGGGCGGGGCTTAAGTAATTACAGTTCGTCCCTATTGGTGGTTTTAGTCCATGTACAAAATTTGTACTCCGTAGCATGCTGCGAACTTGAGTTATGGCTGTTTAAAGGCCAGCCAATGGGAAGACAGAGGGGGCGGGGCTTCAGCAATTTAGTGCTCGTCCCTATTGGTGGTTTAAGTCAACATACCAAATTTTGACTTGGTGGCATGCTGCAAACTGGAGTTATAGCTGTTTAAAATCCCGTGCTCATACGGACGGACGGACATAACATACGCTGGGGTCCCTGGACCCCTCTTTGATAACCAGTGGCACGTGTGGCCAATGAGAGGAGAGATGGCATAGGCAATCTCCAAGTCCGTGTGTGTGTGTGTGTGTGTGTGTGTGTGTGTGTGCGTGTGTTTGTATGTGTTGCTCATCCCGTGCTCATACGCCGTGCTCATATGGACGACAAGTGTGTGTGTGTGTGTGTGTGCGTGCGTGCGTGTGTGCGCATGTGTGCAGTATTGGCGTGTGTGTGTGTGTGTGTGTGTGTGTGTGTGTGTGTGTGTGTGTGTGTTGAAGTGGCGCATGTGTTGCTACCTTGCCGTGGTCAAACATACGGGCGGACATAACATACGGACGGACGGACGGACATACGGACAGAGTCAAACGTAGAGCGGTTGGCACCGCTAAAAATGTGAGGCTAAGTAACAGCCGTTTCTAGTACAGCATATGTCATTTCCCAAGGCAGGTTGAAGCTTTAAAGGTTGAAACCTTCGGGGCACCTGTGTTATTGATTACAGCCTGAAACCCTATTTTGTGCTACTGTACTAGTAAGGGATTCTTTAACGTATATATCTTTATATTGTTTAAAATATTTTAACCTTGCAACAATTTCTTATTAGTAGTAGGTCGGAGTGGTTTATTGATGGTATCAGCCAAGGAACAGGATGTCTATCTCCTTTCCAATGCACTAGACCCCTGGGAGATGGATCGCTGAGGTGGTGTGCCACACCTACCTACCGTCAGCTGCCAGTACTTATACCGCATAACTAGTTACCCAAGCTGTGCTACTCATACAGTGATCGGGATCGAACCCAGAACCTTGTGATTCAAAAGGTGAGCGCTCTACCGACTGAGCTACCCGAACCCTTGTTGGATGGAAATACGCATGGAAGACTCATATAGACAAATGAACAGATGGAGTAAATGTTTGGACATTATAGCTGATAATGATGACTACTCACTGTCCAGACTGCAGATCCTTCTCGTTCACCACTGCACAGTTAGTCAGAGACAGCTCATCTGTCGGGCAGCGAGCCGCTTGCATGGTCTATAAGATGAAGAAAGGGAGGTAGAGGAGGGGTGGGGACAGATAAACAATGTTTGACGCAATGTTTTAATTTCAAGCCAGAGAATTCCATTCGCTAGACAGAGACAAATTATGACAGGGTGGTAGCCGGAGCCAGGGATAGGTGAACAAACGACACAGAGACAATTTTAATGCGAAATCTCTTCTTGGTGATAAAGTAAGGTACAGTATATGTGAAAATGTTGAACTTAAGAAGAAAATACTCTCCACAGTGACATATTTCAAAGTGATGATTAGGTTTACTCTTCTGATCACTGTTAGTAGAAGACCCCTGCTTGCTAACACATTAAGTCACCCAGATAAAAGCACAAAGATAAGCAGATATAAATGCACAGTACGAAGAGTTCAATATTCCTTTTATTACAACAACCAGTAAAGCGGGAGTCATGTGCATCATGTGCCACAGCGATAAATTGTAGTTTTAACCTGATTTGGATCAAACTGTGCATATGAGTTGGGGGTGGGGTCAGGAACATTTTTACCAAGGACACAGAGCAAGGTCATACATACAGGACATGTGACACAGGTGGAGCATGAGCATCTTTCTGAGTGTATTTGTATTTAGTTTGATGAAAGAGTGTTGCACTCATCCAGTGCAATACATTGACAAAACAAGCCACAATAACAGTGCCTTCCCACTGTTTCATGTGGGTGATATAGCGTCTACCACTGTTCAGGAGTTGGCAGAGGGTCAACTCCTATTTTCTTCTATTATATCTCCAGCCCACAGCTTAGTTATCGTGTCTCAGCTAATTGCCGACTGTGTCCAATATGGCTACAAAGAAAATTAAATGCTTGTTAAAGTAGTTAATTGAGTAAGTAAGGCTTCTATGTTTACACCCACATGTATCCCCTTAGCTGGTGCTGAATCCCACCAATGCCTTTGTCTGCCCTTTATAAAAGTATTTTAATTACAGGCAAAGAAAAGTGGATCACCCACACTCATGCTTAAAAAGATCCTGCCCATTAACCTCTAGTGTCAGTGCTGTGATTGGTTAAAGCTTTAGGTAGTATAGTGGACGGAGACAGAATGCAACGCAATAGCCAATTTAAACTTGTTACGCATAATTCTTATATATGATATTCATACAACCTGTCTAAGGACTATAAGAAGACACAAATGATCTATGGATTCATTTTTATCCCACTTAACAAAGGCTTTAGGTAGGTTTTTCTCCTGCAGTGGCACAGTGCTATAATAAAGAGACATATTCTGCAGTCTGCTCAACCAACTGAAACATACTTGCTGAACAGTGTGACCTTTCCAGAATCAAATTCACTTTTCTTAGATGCGTGCACAACTTTATATGCAAATGTACACACACACACACACACACACACACACACACACACACACACACACACACACACACACACACACACACACACACACACACACACACACACACACACACACATGCTGTGTGTGTGTGTGTGTGTGTGTGTGTGTGTGTGTGTGTGTGTGTGTGTGTGTGTGTGTGTGTGTGTGTGTATATTGCTATACTTGTGAGGACCAAGTATAGTAGAATTTGAAGAAATATACATTGTGAGGACCGTTTTTTGGTCCTCACAAGACAAATGGTTGTTTTATAGTTAAAAAAAACATTTTTTAGAGATACGTTTACAATTAGAAAAACCTTCAGGTCAGGATTAGACATTTAGGTGTCTTAGAGGTCAGGTTTAGGGATTGGAATTAGAATTAAACATGATTTATACTTAGTTGTGCTCCCAGTGTCACGCACCGAAAAACAGCCGATCTATAAGCTCACAACGCGTCGCAGCGCGACGCGTTGTGGGCTTATAGATCTGCTGTTTTTCGGCTTTAGGCGTACGGTTAAAAATGGCAAAATATATATTTCTTTTAAATGACATTCATAACATGGCTGTCCTAAAGCGTTGATGTCCTCACAAGTATAGTACTACAAACGTGTGTGTGTGTGTGTGTGTGTGTGTGTGAGAGCTGGAATGAGCTGGAATAGTTATGCTTGTCTTTGTCTCTGTATATTTTTTTGTTTATTTGTGTAAATGACTTGAACATTCTGCTCAACACTCAACAGTACCATGAGCTACCAAGACACAGAAAGTATTTCCATGAATGAAGGGCCTTTATTACCATACCAACTTGATGAATGGTAAAATACAGAAGCAACGTAATAAAATCACAGGCATAAAATGATAGACATTTGACCGTGAAGACTGCACGGTCAAAAGTCTACAATGTGAAGCCAGAGCATAGCATTAGGCTTCTTTCTCTAGCTGGACTGGAATGGAAATATACGTCCATAATTACGGGGCCAGAGCTCTGCTCTGGACACGTATTGTTATTCGCATTATTCTGTCACTTCTTCTTCTGCCACTTTTCGCAGTTCTGGCTGAACCGCGCTGTCGCTTTTTACGAAACTCGGCCATATGGTAGATGGTCATGAAAAACGATCAAAAAATAATTCTCACAATCTTTCGTCCAAAGGTGGCGCTATAGCACTCAATTGAAAATGGCAACTTTGACCAGGTACAACTCATGCCCTGTTTGACCTACAGCCATGAAACTTGGATACACATATGCGTCTCCTCATGCTGAACAACTTTCACCCTCTGACTTTTGACCTCTGACCTTTAGATCTCCCACCATTTTGAATTATATGAAAAACAGTCATTGGCTCCTAACTTCTGCATTTTTTCACTTATGGAAAATCCGTTGGAAATTTTTGTAGGCAGTGGTCCAAGGTTCAAGTGCTAAACGTTTCGTGCAGATTGCTCAAAAATCCCAGGAGGAGATAGATTTTAACTATTACAGTTTAAAGAAAATTATTCATCTGTGCCTAAAACATACATGCAGACTCACATTTCTTTGAAACTTTGCAGAAATGTACAGGGTCATTCCAAATATCACTGAAACCAATCTTACTCCAATTGGCCAAAAGGGGGCGCTAAAGCAATTTTTTGAAAAGGCAGACTTTAAACAGGCATAAGTCATGCCTCGTTTGGCCGAAAGTCGTGAAACTTGCTTACACATGTGCCTTGACTCATGAGGAACACACGTATCGATTTGACCATTAAGCTCCGCCCTTAGATTTTCCGCAATTTTGAGCAGTTTGAAAAATACTTGTTTTTGCCAGTTCTGGCTTAACCGTGCATACGCTTTTTACGAAACTCGGCCATATGGTAGATGCTCATGAAAAACTACCAAGAAATAATTCTCACACTCATTCGTCAAAGGGTGGCGCTATAGCACTCAATTGAAAGTGCCAACTTTGAACAGGTACAACTCATTCCCTGTTTGACCTACAACCATGAAACTTTGATACACACATGCGTCTCTTCATGCCCGACAACTTTCGTGGTCTGACTTTTGACCTCTGACCTTTAGATCTCCCACCATTTTGAATTATATGAAAAACAGTCATTGGCTCCTAACTTCTGCATTTTTTCACTTATGGAAAATCCGTTGGAAATTTTTGTAGGCAGAGGTCCAAAGTTCAAGTGGTAAACGTTTCGTGCAGATTGCTCAAAAATCCCAGGAGGAGATAGATTTTAACTATTACAGTTTTATGAAAATTATTCATCTGTGCCTAAAACATACATGCAGACTCACATTTCTTTGAAACTTTGCAGAAATGTACAGGGTCATTCCAAATATCACTGAAACCAATCTTACTCCAATTGGCCAAAAGGGGACGCTATAGCAATTTTTTGAAAAGGCAGACTTTAAACAGGCATAAGTCATGCCTCGTTTGGCCGAAAGTCGTGAAACTTGCTTACACATGTGCCTTGACTCATGAGGAACACATCTATCGCTTTGACCAGTAAGCTCCGCCCGTAGATTGTCCGCAATTTTGAGCAGTTTGAAAAACAGTTAAACCCAGGATTTTTCAGCTATTTGCGTGAAACTGTATCATCTGTGTAATCTCCTTTTTCATAGTTCCTTGTCTGTTGGTCCAATGGCGTCTCCCTTAAATGAGTGCCTCACAATCTCAAGGTCGCCAGTTCAAGCCTCACTTGATGCAGACTTAATTTAAGTTGAATTGCAAACAACATGACTGTATCAATGAATACATGTGCAAATGGTAAAGATAACCTGAAATGCTTATTTGAGAGTACGATTTGTCAATGTATGACATACTTCATTCTGAAAATAGCCGATCTACAATCTCAAAACTTTTCAGATAGCAATGTGTTTCTGAGCTTGTAGATCGGCTGCTTTCACTGTTTTCGGTAGCGAGGAGACTTTCTCTATTGGTAAATGGTTTGTGAACGAGTGATCTTAGTGTTGGCTTGGTTCATGACAGAAGGCAAGAGTTTATGATCTTCAACAGACAACATCAGCCTGGACAAAGCTATAGCACTATAGGTAGTGTTGCAGCCTATTAGCCTATCATGGTGCGGCCATAGCTGGGTGGTTAGTGAGCACGCCTAGGGAACCAGAGGCCCTGGTTGCCCCAGGTTCGATTCCAGGCCATCCCAGAATATGCGTCGATGAAATTAAATTTGTTCCTGAGCAAGACTCTTAACCCCTAATTGCTCACAGGTTCTCATTGGAAACAAGAGCACAAGGACTTTCATGAACGACCTGTTAAAAGGAATTATCTTTATCCTTGTCCGAAGGTTGAGAGTTCGATTCCTGTTAATGGCAATAGGTTGAGATGTCCAATCTATCCATTCTGTTTCCATCTCTCTCTCTCTCTCATCAATCTATTCCGTTTCCATGTCTCTCTTCAATCTATTCCGTTTCCATGTCTCTCTCTCTCTCTCTCTCTCTCTCTCTCTCTCTCTCTCTCTCTCTCTCCAGTTTCCATCTCTCTCTCTCTCTCCAGTTTCCATTACTCTCTCTCTCTCTCTCCAGTTCCCATGTCTGTCTGTCTGTCTCTCTCTCACTGGCCCCGTATTATCGCTGCTTGCAGCTATATTTATCACTTACAATACACTGTAATCTCATTTGTGCAATTACCACAATTAAACGCTTATTAATATTTCACCCTTGATATATTTTTAAAAGAAATTGGAAAGTTGATGATACCATTTGAAAGACTTAATTCAATTACCTTTTGTTTAATCTGATACAGCAGTGAACTCAAGAGGTTTCATAACCTTTTCTAATTACATGCTTCTTAAAGCAAGTGGGAATACACTGTAGCTCAGTGGTAGAGCATTTGACCGCCGATACTTCATAAGGCTGAGAATCAATCAAGCGGAAGGGAGAGAAAGTAATTGCTCCAATCCAGCTATGCAGTTTTATTGCCATGCAACATTAAATCAAGTGCCTGCACACCCCATACAAGCGAGGGATATGGTTGGTTGATGCAAGCATCCCTTTGACAGTATACAATTGTTAAGGCAACATGGCAAGGCTTTGGCACATTCAAAGGCCCATAAATCATCAGTCACCATGGTGACAGAATTTTTCCTCAAGCAATGAAGAGCTAGTAGCTGAACGGGGGTTTATTGTCGACGTGAGGATGCAGTAGTCTCTAATTACTGTAGAAATCCTCTGGTCTGTTCTGTCGCCCTTGGGTGTATCGAAGAGCCTGTCTCTGTCGCTCACACAAGGAAATTACTTTCCAGCAGTGGTGGAAGAAGTACTCAAATGTTTTACTTAAGTAAAAGTATCCATACCACAATGTAGGAATGCACTGTTACAAGTACAAGTCCTGTATTCAAAATGTATTGGTACTGGTAGTTGCGGGTTGCGTTTTTTTTGGGCTTGTTGTTTCTAAAGTGTAGTTGCTTATTTGGGCTTGTTTCCTAAATGTTGTTTAAACCAGTGGTTATCAAACATTTTCATGTCAAGGACCCCCAAATTAATATGTAATTGTCCGCGTATCCCGATCCCCCTTTTGTGCCAGGGACCCCCGAAAAAATATTTCAAAATGTTACGTTTTTCTTTTAGTTTGTAGATTAGCTATTTAAAAAAAATCCAATGCATAGGTTTAAATTATTCCTGTGGCCTATAGTCGCTTCTTTTGGGCTTGTTTTCGTAGACCTGGTTGCTTATTTCTCTCACAGAAGGTGGCAACACTGCATCTGAGCTGTGATGTGTCACCATTGGAATTGACAACAAATATCTGCCTAAACTCTATGTTAGACATTGTTTTGTTCAACGCCAGGCATCTGTTTGTATTTGTACAGCTTTATTCAAAAAAATACATTCAATTCTATTATTTATTTATTTTATTTTTAAAAGATATTTTTTGGGCTTCTTCAGCCTTTATTTGAGAGGAAGGTAAGCTGACAGGAAATGGAGAGAGACACCAAGCAAAGGCCATCGGGGTCGGGAGTCGAACCAGCTACATGCTGTCAGACTAGATTACCAGCCTATGTGGTATGCGCCTGGACCGCTAGGCCAGCAGGCGCCCAATATGTAGTATTTTTTGTTTAGTTTTTGTCACATTTTGCGGGGTGTGTCCCACCATAATTATCGGCTCTAGTTTGTAACGTTAAGTTAGTCACATAAGAGCCAATCTGGGAAACCATTCAGTAAAAAAAAGGGGGGGGGGGTATATGTGTCCTTAGTTTTTGCCTCTGGGGGTACCACCTCCTTTGTTGCTTAGACACAGGAACTTGGTTTGGCTCCTCCCCTTTCTTAGTCCACTTCCTCCCAGGTGCTTCTGTGTTTATTCCTACTAACAATAGCACTACCGTTATTGGACCCCAGGGAGAGTAGTCTTAACTGTGGTGAGGACTAATGGGGATCCGTAATAAACAATGAACTACATGTTTAGGGCAGTGGTGTAACAGATTCTGCTGTTAGCAGAATCTGTTTTAAGTGATTACATAAAAGTATGCTGCTAAAATGTGCCCAGATTTTGAACTGTACTGTAGGTGCACCGCAGAATCCTGAGGGTTAAAAAATAAATACATTTTCAATATCAGTTTTAACTAACCCTTCAGGATTGTCTCTACGTTATGTGTGCCAAATATCTCACTTTGGAGAAGAGCTGTTGAATTCCCAACAGTGTCTGGGAATGTTTGTGTTGTGTTGGTGCATTTTGAGCAGATTTCATCACTCTATTATCTCTGGAGAACATGCCACCTGCTACTGTTGGCAATGTTATCATCCTCACTCATCAAATGGAAGTCTGGCTAAACATTGTAATCACTTTGTCTTGTGGGAGTGTTCATGTGCTCAATAGATATAATTTAACTGTTTACAAGATATATGATGCTCTAGCTGGATAACAGTACAGGTCTCTGAAGATAGACTGGAATGTTACTGTAAAGCCTTGAATTTTATCTACCGTCATGCTCACTAAGGTAGTGATAGCTGCCCTGTGCCAACACATCTGTGTTAGGTGGGTGCATTTCGCCTTTCCGACATGTCGCCTTTCCGACGTTAACGAACCCTATACCTAACCCTAATCCTAACCATAACCGCACGCGGAAGCCACTAGTCGGAGTGGCGAGATGTCGGAATGGAAGGAGCACCCCGTGTTAGGTGGGAAGCCGCCAGAGGATTTCACGAATATTGCTCTACATTCTACAAGTGACTCTACTTGTAGAGTTACTTGTGGCCGGGGCACTTGTTCAGCAAGAAGGAGAATAGTGGGGGGCGGGGGGAGGTAGATATTGTGATCCTCTGCTCTCCCAGTGACACTCCTCACTGTCAGGTGAAAAGAAGCAGCTGGTGACCATGTGTGTCAGAGTGAGCATGTAGTCTACACCATCCCCAGATAAAAGGTGGAGGTTGGCTGAGACAGAGACCACAGTACACAGCAAGGAATTGACAATGACTAAAATGATACACAGACATTCCAGAAGAATAACTCTAATCCACATTAGTCCTCTCCCCTGCCTACTTCACCATCTGCATTGAATGATTACAGCGGATTTAGGAGGTGAAATCAATGAACAATCCTTTATTTTTCCACGAAAACATGTGGTGGTAATTAGTAACTAAGGAACATGTGGGATACACAGATAATTATCAATCCCATTGAGTGCAAAAACAATGCCGGCAAGCATTAGAAACTCAAAGCACTGCTGTACTGCAGCACATAAAAATTCTAACTGCGTATCCAGCCGCACCCAACTCATTTTGGTCCATCGCGCTACATCTTCTGCACCCTTGGAGTGTAGTTAACAACACGCACAACTATTTGCCTCTCTGCTTAGCCATAGCTCTCTGTCTGACATCTGAAGGAGGGGAGAGCTAAATCCGAGCTGAGCTGAGAGCAGCAGGTGTCATATGGGAAATTATTGGACGCTCAGCGTTGTTTGGGTGCGGAGGAATGCCAAGGATGTGGGGGGGTAGAGAGAAGATAATGAGAGGAAAGATAAAAGAGAGAGAGAAAACAAAGACAGGATAAATGATAGTGTTAAGAGAAAGACAAGGGGGAGACAAAATGGGTAGGGCATGAGAGAGTGAGAGGACAACATAAAGAATTGAGAGCGAGGGAGAGAAGAATAGAGTGAAAGAGAGGTCAAATGAGAGGGTGAGAGAAAGAGAGGGTATTTGCTGCAGTGCTGGCACTGAGCCCTGTCTGGCCCAGTATGTAGACACTAGAGAGGTGAGACCGAGCATGACCAATGTGTCTCCAGACACCTTTAAACCACCGTCTCACCCATGCATGTACACTAAATGTTCTCCCTGAGAACATGGATTATTATTTTGTAATGTTATGTTTGCCTCCAGCTGACACTAAATGTTAGAATTACATAATTGATTGGAGCAAATCATTCTTCTGAACCTCAGTATAAGAAGTCTAACTTAATATTCCTGTTTTCTACTATGTGGGAGGCGTCTCTTTAGGTCAGCAAAGATCACCTGTGTACAATTAACAACTGTGGACTGGGTCCGTTTTGCACATTTTGGTCACACATAGAGGGGCCTCTAAACAACGCGGAACCTAAAGCTAATTTACTTTGAAGAAACATTTATTTCCACCAAATTAGGCACAAATTCAGTAGTGCGTCATGTGACATGAACGTCAAACCAGCGCCGGCCGAAGGGTTTTCGTGGCCCTAAGCAAGATTTTTTTGGTGGCCCCCCCAAAACACCCCCATTTTTATTGAATATTAAAATAATAACGCTAGTTGTTGGATTGTTGGATAGGAGATACATGACATAATTACAATATGAAAGTAATTTATTTTTTTTAATTTTTTTTAAAGATTCTTTTTTTTTTTTATGTGGCCCCCCCTAGTGGTTGTGGCCCTAAGCGACCGCTTATATTGCTTATGAGCAGCGGCCGGCCCTGCGTCAAACAAGGTTTTCATACTCCAATTTGCCTGTAATTAGATTCACAAACTTGTGGCTGGGGCTCTTCTTATACCATTAAATTTGGTCATACCAATTCCCACTTAACTTGACCCCTGTGCGAACCGGATACTCAGCGAGGCCTGAGGTCACACTTTTTGTTATTTCACTGAGTTTTTTCCATAATGTAGAAATATCTTCTTCATGAAATCCCTCAAATTCAAACTCATATCTGAAAACTATCAACCCAAACTTTTCCCCTCTCTGTCGCATAATTGACATTATGAATCAGCTTCATTTTTTGGCAAAGAGTCTCTTCAAAGTGAGATTAGATGACGCAGTTGGCTCGGTGGACTAAAGCAGAGGCCAGTACAGTGATCTGGAAGCATCAGTGAGTCTGCTTTTTAAACGGCTTCTGCACCCCATCACTCTCATTTCTGGTGCTGTTTATCTCTCTTCTATACTTAATTCTCCCATAAATCATGATGACCAATGTTGAGAAATGTGTCTACAGTTAGTCTGAAATAGACAGACAAGGCTGAAAACAGGGGCTAAGTACAGCTTTTAAGATGACACATGGTGATGTACGGTGGTGATATTGAGTCAGTCAAGATCCATATTTCCTACAGAAAGAACAGGCTCCTGGTACAAATGAATGTGGATAACATTGACTAAAGCCAATGGAAGCATAATAAAAAATGTACTGGACAGAGAGATGCTTGCCAGACTTATCTATAGGCTACTGGAATAAGTCAAGCCAAAAATGTGAAAGCTTAGCCTACTAAGTGAAATCAGAAAAATCTAATCCAAAAAAATAAGTTTAGTATTTATCATTTAAATATTTTTACTCCGGAGGGAGGGGAAACAAAATGACACTTGAATAAACTTTCCCCTTAACTTAAATTGTATATTCTCAGTAACATGCTTACGGTGACTTTTTGTTGTACAGGAAGGATCCATAAATTACATTCAACATGGCATGACTATTAAAGGGATAGTTCACCCAATTCTAATTATTTTCTATCAATTACACACCCCATGAAGCCTTGAATTCATGGAGATTATTTAGTTTTTGTCACATTCCTAAACCAATGATTGATGACCGGCGGACTCAATAGAGATTCTTTGAGTCTCATACCGGAGACTCGACCGGTCATCAAATAATTAGGAATGCAACAAAAACTTAAGACTAACTAAAGAAAATCATTTTGGGGGTGAACTATCCCTTTAATATCTTAAATCAATTATCAGTCCTTGAGTCTTATAAGTTGTATTAATGTCCCTGTTATATAGAGTGGAATATAAAATGCGACTAAAACCTGGCTATGTTGTTAACTGTAGTAAGATTCTCCAAGCTTACCTCAGCAGGATGACTTTAATGGGCTTAAAGCTATCCGTGACCAGAATCACTCCAACAGAAAACTTGAATCCAGACATTTATAAGCATCCTGTATGAAGTGCAATGTGGCGTGAGTAGAATGAAGGCAGGGATTAAACATGGACGCTATGGATGGATGCTAATGAAGTAGCCTTCGACCAATGACACCAGCGAGACACTGCGACTCAATCAAGCTCTGGGTTGCAATGACGCCATTAATCACCATAGTATTGATGCTATACAGGGGTGTCCAACACATTCTCACTCCCAACTCATCATTAAGTTGACTCTTGGTCATGGTAACTTTCATCAAATTAACGAGGACGGATCGAGGACGCATCATAGACTATTCACACCCCTATGTATGCAAATAGAAAGGCAGAAAGCCGTTCAAGTTGTCACTTGTTTTGAACGTGTTTTCAATGTTTTTAATGATGTTTTAAATGTTGAGTGTACATGTTCCGCATGATGAGTAGGGGTGGGAGGATATATCGATATCGCGATATATCACAATCCTTTCTCCCGCGATAAATAATCGATATACTACCGAAAAAAACCAATATATATATATTTTTTTGTGATACGTTGTTTTTCCGACTCTGTATTTGTGTAATGATAATTTTGAACTGTTTGGTGCTATTTTAAGTGTTTATTAATTGAATACAAGGACTATCGTCGTGATACATCGTTGGTGAAATTTCATGCAATATATCGTGATATCACAATATATCGAATATCGTGATATTATCGTTATCGAGGGCCTAATATCGCCACAGATATCGTATCGTGAGATACCCATATCGTCTCACCCCTAATGATGAGTGACTCAAGACTAGTCTCAACGTTGAAAATTGACGCTATAAAGGGGTACTAGTGTGTTGACCCAGTGACGCCAAGGAGGGTCCTGACCAAGCGTTGGTATGTTACCAGTTGGGAATGAGAATGTGTTGGACTCTCTGTCTCCTGAGAAGCTTGCCAGCAGCAGATGGGGGGTGCAGGGGTGGGGTATTGAAAGCAGTTAGTATCCCCTGTATGAAAGCTTGCCCTCTGATCAGAGAGCTACACACTGACTTACAGTCGCAGGGGGGGGGGGCATACAGTAGTCATAAATGTACTGCACATGAGGAAAGAGAGCGATGACGGCTTGTTGTGGGGAAATTAGCAGATGTTCATCTATACATACCTTGAAAAATATTACGACCTTGAGGGGGGCCAACGTAGGCAAGCAGACAGGGGGGAGAGGGGGAGGACAGAAGACAGAAGTATTCATACTAGAAAGCGACGAAGCATCAAGCTGCTGAGGCTCAAGTGCAAAGCTTCGGTAGCACAGGAAATGTTCGTGCCTTCATGTTGCACATGCTGTACATATATACTGTATATATATATAGTTTTCAAACACACGCTCACGCACACAGACACACTACAAAGAAATACCACAGGTAAGATGGTCGCAAGCGCATGCAAGGCAGTGTTGCATTTCTTTATATTCTGCGGAGAACATTCTGCAAACATAGCAGATCTACAAGCTCACAACGTGTCACAAAATGACACATTTTGGTTAATAAAATGCCCACCCACTATGTTTGTGCTCTACATTACAGACCAGCTGCCTAATGTGGGAACAGCCGTAGGGACTCATGAGGCTGTTCTGAGGGGTGAATGTTTCTTCTTCATGGAGAAATGAGAGAAGCATCATCAAAAACATGAATGTTTCCTCACATAATAAATCATTCCATTAGTAGTCAAACAAGAAAATCAATCAGTCAAAAAATGTATCCTATCAAAATAATCATTCAACTACTAAGTTAACCAACCAATCAACCAACCAATGAATGAATTGATCGATCGATCAATCAATCAATCAATCAATCAATCAATCAATCAACACTAACATATTAATTCACTTAGCCGGTTAGAAGTGGTTATTATGATGGTAGCTGTTAATAGGACTGTTAATAGGACACACACACACACACACACACACACACACACACACACACACACACACACACACACACACACACACACACACACACACACACACACACACACACACACACACACACGACATCACAGTGGCTGGAAAATTGTAGGAAGACATCCTTTGGTTGGTCATTACTCAATAGCCAGCAATACATTTCTTTGCCAACAGCTAAGCTGTGTAGAACAATCTGGGAATCCATCGGCAAAAAAAAGGAAAAAGAATCCTTTGTATTTGCCTCTGGGGGCACCGCCCAATTCCCCTTGTACAGACCGGATGTCGGCCCGTTAACTCCCCTTCAACCCTCCTCTTCCGGTGGTGCTCCTTTGTTTTCATTCCTAATAACAACAACAATACACGTTGTAATGGGAGTTGCCGACAGATTCAGTTGAGGAGCTCTGAATCTGTCTTGAGAGATTACTATGTGCATGACACCACATCTTTACATGTAAACATTTTTTTTTTAAACATTCAACGAATCTCTTAGTTACATCAACTGATGCCTGCCATGGGTTTTGGCCAGTTAGGCACTCGCCGTGCAGCAACGTGGTAGGAGAGGTGCAGCAGGGGTGACTCATTTGCAAGTCAAGCACACTGTAATTTTGGTGTCAACAAGGCCCACAATTTGCACCATCCAACTTCTGTTCACATTGGCGGAGGCGCACCCAAGGTCCACAATTTGCAATATCCAACAACTTCAGTTAATGTGGCCGGTGGCACACCCACATAAATGTCACCAACATCACACAAAAGCTGCTTTATACAGTATATATTACGCTTTTCTGTTTCACTTGGGAGGGAATCCCTCAAGGTGAATTTTTCTTTTTTTTTATGTATTCTACATTCCATATACGTTGGTTTATACCAACTTTTGTGCGTCATGACACCAATTGAAGGCGGATATAAAGAAACACAGTAAAACCTTGTGGAAGCAAGTGTGGAGCACATTCTATTCAATTGTTGAATATTCATTTATTTATTTAACATTTAACATGTAATGTTATACCATAAGAGTATAAATGGCAAACAATGCAATTTGTAACTCCACATTAAATAATAGAGAGAAACACGCACGCACTTTTATTAATATCATGTGTGCAGACTAAAGGCTTCCTGGCTCTGTTTGGCTCATCACCAGACATCATTGAACCATTTCTTACACGGAGAAATGCTTCTCATAGGACCAGTGCCAGATATATTAAGGTATTGACAAGTGCTCAATTGAATCCAGAAGCAACAATCCACATAAACATAATCAATCTAATCATCTCCCCACCGCCATGTGGGTACTCCGTCTATGCTGAAAGTCCAAGTGTTGCGGTGATTTAGACATTTTGCAGATCCTCTTATCCAGTATAACTAATACAAAGTGCAAGATCAGAGTAAGTGACAGCCCCCTAGCCAACCAATAACAAGAGGTCAGTTAATAGAGTGCCAAGAAGGAGTATATACTGTAAATATAAATGTACAGCATACACATAACATACAGTATAGTGGGGCATAGGCCTGACCTCGATTATTCGAATAGTCGACTAATCAGTCGAGGGGTGTCTGAGTCGACTTTTTATTTATTCATTATTCGACTGAAAGATTGGTTATATTAATTAACTAATAATTTGCCAAAAATAGGATATACGTCATGATTTATTGGGATAAACCAAGCAAGTATATGTTAAATCAAACATTAAGCACCCCTACAGCCCAAATCGAGTGTTCCTCTATTGCATAACATCTTTTTGGAATTATTCGACTGAGAGATTGGCAGTCGAATCAGACTGATTCGACTGCCAATCTCAGTCGAATCATGCCCAAAACAAAAAAAATATTATTATTATTTTTTTTGTTCGGTGTTGCATTAGTCGGCCATATAGGCAACTATTGGCCAATCAGACTCGACAATAGCAATCCTTATTCGGGGACAGGCCTAGTGGGGCAGTATAGCTCTACATATTAGAAGAATCGTTCAATTTGGCCAATATGTTGATTGATATATTGGGAACAAATCTGGATATTGGGCCATCAAAAATTCGCACCCTGGTGCAGACACTTTTCAAAATGGCCACCAGCGGTTGATCAAATCTTCCTAGTTTTTTGTCCTAGTATAGGACATGCCTACCAGGGTGCGATTTTGTATGGCCCAATATCCAGATTTGTTCCCAATATATCAATCAACATAATATCTGCCAAATGAACTGGCACAAAATATTTTCAGATGGTTTCAGATTATATTTTTTGAGAAGCACTGGCCTAATCCTCCTGCTATTTATGTTGAGGTTCAATGAACACATTCACTTTAACTTTTCCTTAGGGGGTACAAATGCCTGACTGCACGTCAGACTGTTTCAAAGACGAAGAGCTTCTGATTGCCTGTCTTTGTGTTGTTTATTTGGAAGCAGGAAGGTCCCAGAGTATTTCCCCATGTATCCTCTTGCTTGTAGGTATAAAACTGAAACCTCTGTATTTCAAGCTCCCCTATTGAATTACCTCTCTGAACCATATCATATACAGTACTGAATGGTTTCTTAAACTCTCTCTATCTGTGTCGCTTTTGTCTCCCAACTGTGGTTTGATGATTCATTTTGCTCTAAGGTGAACAGCATTTGAATGCACAATGCCTTGACTGTATAAAGCTTTATAAATCTGAAGAAAGACCCATTCACCACATGTCAACATTTAATCTGGGATTTCTGTCATTTTAGCCAGGAGTTATTGTCTATTGTTAAATTATTTCCATATAGCCTACTCTGTCTTTTGTTATGCTGTCAATTACAGGCAAAGATGGGGAAACTCGGTTAGGGGATTCTTCTGTTATATTGGTTTTCTCTTTTTGTTGTTATGACTGAAGAAGACATTCAAGAGCATTCTATATTCTGTCTCTAATACATCATAACAGGTCTCTGTACGATTCACCACAAAGCTTTAACACCACAAGCAGCCTCGGCCACTCCCTGTTGCGCCTTCTGCCTCAGAACCTACTCTTTATTCCAAGGCTTGAAGTTAAAACGATTCACTTGGATGCATAATGGGCTCCAGCACTCCCTGCATCGGAGTAAAAATTTGTTCTCCCGTTCCAGGGTCTGCTGTTAAATGTTTCATGATGCTGTGTCTCAGGGGTCATATCCAATGAGTTGTCTGACTGTTCTAGCAATCGATCACTAGCCGGTGCAACGAAATGCACCACACACACTGTGATGGCTGACTCAGCAGCCACACATAGACTATAATGTATGGTAACTCTTCCTTTTGGTTTATATATTTAGTGTGTTTATTTTAAGCTGGACATTATTAACAAGTTGAAATGACATAATTTATTGTTTGTTTTTCAATGAGTTTATTTGCATTTGATTTGACTGAGTTTTCTTTGAGTTACCAGTGCTATGGGAGGGTGCTGACTGACATATATGGACATGATGGGCTGGCCAAAGCAATGGAGATCAGCTGCTCCAGATCTACAGCTAATCTGGAGAAATTGGACTGCACCACAGTCCCTCTGTACCATGGGGTGGGGCAGGGGTTTTGACTGTGTGTTTCAATGGTAGTCTTTGTCTTTTCCCCCTTTTGTATTAACAGTGGTCTGACCCGTCCCTATATATGTCCACCTCCTGTGTCATTTTGGTTGGTTCAGTTGTGTTGTTTAGTCCAGTTTTCTGTTTAGTTATTTAGTTTAATTTCTTTTGTGTTGAGCACATGTGTTTTTGTTATCAAACCATTGATTTGCAACAACAGAAAAAGAAAAGAAATAAAAAGAAATAAAAAAAGAGAACAATATTTTAAAACCAACAAAGTTTTCCCTGTGTCTCTCCTTCCGACCAACTCGGTCCCTGACACACACAAATAGAGTCCAGCACTCTGACAGCAGGCCAGCTGGTAGCTCTGTTTCTGTTATTCCTCAATCTTCACCATGCATAGATGGAGATGCTTAACAAATAAAAAGTAAAATAAAAAACTGAAAAAAAGCAACTGAATTGTGTTCAAGTGCTGTATACAAGAGTGTGCATTTTCACCACCTCAGCTTGGAGCTACTGTAGGTTTCTGCTTGTCTCTATTCAGCAGTAAGGCCTAGTTATACTTTGTCACTCGACAAACACTGATGTATTTTCAACTGAAGAAATGAAAGTGCTGAGTTGTGATGACAACATGAGTCACGTTGACACTTTTATCAGTAGAAAACGTGAGCAACATCGTTTGCAATATGAAGTATATTCCTCTCTAGAAAATACATGATTTAAGATTTAATGAGCCGGTACTGTAGTGTAGTGTAGGTAAGCCTTTTAGCCGAAAAAAGTGAAAACAGTGAAAGCAATTTAGCACTAAAGTGATTTGAGCCAAGAGAAGAATTGCTTTCATAATTCAAGTCCATATATACTAGTCTGTGTATTAAATATACACAGGCCATGTAGCGTTAGGTAGGACACTCTAAACATGCTGTAGTGTGACTGTACAGGCTACACGTTGTGTAATGCGATACACGTACATGCACCCACTACAGAAAATGAAGAGACTGATAATACTTAATGTATCGATTGTTCAGCAGCACCTTTCTAGAGATCAGAACACACTGCCTGTCCAGTATTGATTGTCGACAGCTTTGGTGCATCATAGAAGGAAAGATGGATACTGGAGATCACTCTCCAGTGTTGTTTCAAGCCGGCAGCCGTGGGTGCAGCATCTGTCGCTTGGCTCCGAGCTGCCCTGAACACATTACCAACTTAATAAGCAGCGGATGAGGGTCAATTCATTTCTCCCACTTAGCTAAATCACCGTAAGTAATTTCTTGGCTGTTCACCCTCTTGAGGGGGGGACTCATTCCATGCCTATGGGGAACTGATGACAAATGGCGCCACAGTTTC
>NC_139948.1:23144165-23196665 GCF_963454915.1 Gymnoscopelus microlampas
ATGCCTTGCATATCATTAGTTAATAGTCACATGGCCTAATCTGCCATGGTACAATAACATTCATTACTAAATAACAACAATCTAAAATTTACTGAAAGATAATAGTACCATTTTTGGGATGAATTAATATTGATTGACAAAATGGACCCGATTGGTTTATCTCTGAAGTGCATAAATACAACCAATATTTCATCCCAATACTTAACAGTCAATGTAATCAAGGGGGTTTAAGCAATATTAAATTCAGGTCTGCTGTAGAGCTGCAAAATGAATCAAAAGTAATCAGAAATTGTGATTTTAGGTTTCACAATTATAACAATTATAATTTAGCCATTTAGCAGATGCTCTTATCCAGGGCAACTTACAAGTGTGAACTGTGAAGAGTAAATGGCATGTACCCAACAATTATGTAATTGTGAAACTTTTTATTTGGGCTAAGGACAATTATATCTCCACAACCATCAGGCTCAGAGACTCAATCCAATAACCTAGGCTACATACCATTTGAGGAGCACAATGAGCAACAAAGACATGAAGAATATTATAAACTCATCATAATTCATAATTGTGATTACAATAACAAATATAGCTGCAAGCAGCAATGAGCGGTTTCGAGAATAATGGCAGACTGGCAGACTGTGACAGAGTGGCAGACTGGCAGACTGGCAGACTTTGACAGAGTGGCAGACTGGCAGACTGTGACAGAGTGGCAGACTGGCAGACTGGCAGACTGTGACAGACTGTGGCAGACTGGCAGACTGGCAGACAGACAGACTGTGGCAGACTGGCAGACTGGCAGACAGACAGACAGTGACAGAGTGGCAGACTGGCAGACTGTGACAGACTGGCAGACTGGCAGACTGTGACAGAGTGGCAGACAGACAAACAGACAGACTGTGACAGAGTGGCAGAGTGGCAGACTGGCAGACAGACAGACAGACAGTGACAGAGTGGCAGACTGGCAGACAGACAGACTGTGGCAGACTGGCAGACTGGCAGACAGACAGACAGTGACAGAGTGGCAGACTGGCAGACAGACAGACAGACAGTGACAGAGTGGCAGACTGGCAGACAGACAGACAGTGACAGAGTGGCAGACTGGCAGACAGACAGACTGTGACAGAGTGACAGAGTGGCAGACTGGCAGACTGGCAGACAGACAGACAGACAGACAGTGACAGAGTGGCAGACTGGCAGACAGACAGACAGTGACAGAGTGGCAGACTGGCAGACAGACAGACAGTGACAGAGAGAGGGAGAGAGGGAGAGGGAGAGGGAGAGGGAGAGGGAGAGAGAGAGAGAAGGGGAGAGAGAGAAGGGGAGAGAGAGAGAGAGAGAGAGAGAGAGAGAGAGAGAGAGAGAGAGAGAGAGAGAGAGAGAGAGAGAGAGAGAGAGAGAGAGAGAGAGAGAGAGAGAGAGAGAGAGAGAGAGAAAGAGAGGCAGTAAGAGAGAGAGCGAGAGAGAAGAAGTGAACATGCATTAATTAACAAAGTCATGATTTTTGTTCAGTAAATTATATTTGGACCGGTTAAATTGAGGTTTGAACCAGGGACCTATAGACTTGTGGGTAGACAGTGTAAAGGATAAGGATAATTCCAGGTCCGTTCATGAAAGTCCTTGCGGTCTTGTTTCCAATGAGGGCCTGTGAGCAATTAGGGGTTAAGAGTCTTGCTCAGGGACAAATTTCATTTCATCGACACATTTGCTGGCCTGGCCTGGAATCGTACCTGGGGCAACCAGGGCCTCTGGCTCCCTAGGTGGGCTCACTAACCACTCAGCTATGGCCACAGTACAGACTGAGCCATTGGATAGACAGAATTGGATTTCATATGTGGTAAGTTATCATACAGCATGGGTTGCTTATTATATACATACAAGCTCATAACGCGTCACATTGTAGATCGGCTGTATGTGGTTACTGTAGGTGTTGTATTAATAATTACATCTGCAAAGTAACAAGTAACTAAAGCTGTCATCTGCTGTAATTGCAGTAGAGTAGAGTAGTAAAGTAAAAGTACCTAAAAATTGTACTGTGCATGTGGCAGGTGTGATTGGTGATGAGTGAGAGGGGTGGATCCAATCCATGGGAATAGGGGGAATTCCAAATGATGATCACCTCAACGCATTGTTGGGGACAGGGATCGAACCAGCGACCTATGGATTCACAGGCTGCCTCTCTTCTCATTGAGCTAGAGATATGGCCTCCCTGATGGTGTCTGTTGACACTCTCACACTCTACTGGTGGAGCTATTGAATCGACAGCATCAGATAGTGAGAAAGGAGAATCCAACAACACAAAACAAAAGGGCAAATGAATTACGTCATACATTGAAAATAACTACTTTCAAGTATGCATTTCTCGTTATCTTTAACAATTGCACATGCATTGATACAGTCATGTTGTGTGCAATGCAATTGAGTTGAGGTCTGCATGAGGTGAGATTTGAACCAGCGACCCTGTGGTATCAAGGCAGATGATTAAGCCATTGGGCCAACAGACCCGAACTGATGAAAAAGGAGTTCACACACATGACACACTTTCACGCAAATTGCTCAGAAATGCTGGATTTAAATGTTTTTCAAACTGCTCAAAATTGCAGACAATCTAAGGGCGGAGCTTACTGGTCAAAGTGATAGATATGTTCCTCATTGATACAGTCATGTTGTGTGCAATGCAATTATAATGAAGTCTTCCTGAGGTGGGATTCGAACCAGCAACCCTGTGGTTTCAAGGCAGATGATTAAGCTATCAAGCTATTGAACCTACACACCTGAACTAGTGAAAAGGGAGTTCAAACACATGACACACTTTCACGCAAATTGCTCAGAAATCCTGGATTTAAATGTTTTTCAAACTGCTCAAAATTGCAGACAATCTAAGGGCAGAGCTTACTGGTCAAAGTGATACATGTGTTCCTCATGAGTCAAGGCACATGTGTAAGCAGGTTTAACGGCTGTCGGCCAAACGAGGCATGACTTTTGCCTGTTTAAAGTTTGCATTTTCAAAAAATTGCTATAGCGCCCCCCTTTGACCAATTGGAGTAAGATTGGTTTCAGTGATACTTGGAATGACCTTCTACAATATTGCAAAGTGTCAAACAAATGCGAGTCTGCATGTATGTTTTAGGGGCAGATGAATAATTGTCATAAAACTGCAATTTTCATTGGCTTATAAAAAGCTTTACGTTTTCACTTATGGAAAATCTGCTTGCTCACGTCTGTCGGCATTGGTCATTCATTGATACAGTCATGTTGTGTGCAATGCAATTGAGTTGAGGTCTGCATGAGGTGAGATTTGAACCGGCGACCCTCTGGTATCAAGGCAGATGATTAAGCCATTGGGCCAACAGACCCGAACTGATGAAAAGGGAGTTCACACACATGACACACTTTCACGCAAATTGCTCAGAAATAGTGGATTTAAATGTTTTTCAAACTGCTCAAAATTGCAGACAATCTAAGGGCGGAGTTTACTGGTTAACAATTGCACATGTATTCATTGATACAGTCATGTTGTGTGCAATGCAATTATAATGAATTCTACATGACGTGGGATTCGAACCAGGAACCCTGTGGTTTCAAGGCAGATGATTAAGCCATTGGGCCAACAGACCTGTACTAGTGAAAAGGGAGTTTACACACATGACACACTTTCACGCAAATTGCTCAGAAATCCTTGGTTTAAATGTTTTTCAAACTGCTCAATATATTTCGGAATGGAAACTAGTGGAAAATAGTCGATCTACAAGCTCACAACGCGTTGCTATCTAAAAAGGTGTGAGATTGTAGATCGTCTATTTTCACAAGAAAGTATGTCATACATAAAAAACAACTACTCTCAAAAGCATTTCGTGTTATTGTCTAAACATTGCACATGTCTGAATTAACAGGGTCATGTTTTGTACAATGCAATTTAAATGTGAACTGTAATAAGTGGGATTCGAACCAGGGACCTTTGGCACATGAGACTCACACATACTGGTGGAGCTATCCAATACACAGCCTTAGACAGTGAAAAGGGAGAATCCAACAAAACAAAACAAAAGCGCGAATGAAGTACGTCATACATTGAAAATAACTACTTTCAAGTATTCATTTCTCGTCATCTTTAACAATTGCACATGTATTCATTGATATAGTCATGTTGTGTGCAATGCAATTATAATTAAGACTACCTGAGGTGGGATTCGAACCGGCTACCCTATGGTTTCAAGGCAGATGATTAAGCGATCAAGCTATTGAACCAACACACCTGAACCTGTGAAAAAGGGCCTCAAACATGTATTTGACACAGTTTCATGCAAATTGCTCAGAAATCCTGGATTTAAATGTTTTTCAAACTGCTCAAAATTGCAGACAATCTAAGGGCAGAGCTTACTGGTCAAAGTGATACATGTGTTCCTCATGAGTCAAGGCACATGTGTAAGCAGGTTTAACGGCTGTCGGCCAAACGAGGCATGACTTTTGCCTGTTTAAAGTTTGCATTTTCAAAAAATTGCTATAGCGCCCCCCTTTGACCAATTGGAGTAAGATTGGTTTCAGTGATACTTGGAAGGACCCTCTACAATATTGCAAAGTGTCAAACAAATGTGAGTCTGCATGTATGTGTTAGGGGCAGATGAATAATTTAAAAAAAGCTGCAATTTTCATTGGCTTATAAAAGCTTAACGTTTTCACTTATGGAAAATCCGCTAAGTTACGTTTGTCGGCATTGGTCCAAAGTTCATGTGTATACAGTTTCGTACAGATTGCTCATAAATCCCAGGAGAAGTGATTTTTTTACTGCTTTTTACTGCTTTTCATAGAATTCGAAATGGTGGGAGATCTAAAGGTCAGAGGTCAAAAGTCAAACAGCGAAAGTTGTTAGGCATGAGGAGACGCATGTGTGTATCGAAGTTTCATGGCTGTAGGTCGAACAGGGCATGAGCTGTACCTGTTCAAAGTTGGCATATTTCAATTGAGTGCTACAGCGCCACCCTTTGGCCAATGGTTGTGAGTTTCGGGTTTTCGCCGTTTGGCATAGCCCTCTACCATATTGCCGAATTTCATAAAAAGTGACCACGCGGTTAGGCCAGAACTGGCAAAACCGGCGGAAGAATAATAATGAAAGTGTAGAGATGTAATAGGGTTCGAAGCCTGATAGGCTCTCGAAACCTAATGAACACAACAAGGGACACAACAAACTGTACAAGCTGAGAATGAGGACTCCGCCACATTCAGCCACAGACTCCACTATCATCTACTTCTACTTTCTATCTTCAGCTAAAATAATTGTTCTTTATAATAATTTTAGTCATAATCATGCAGCCTTAATCTTCACAATCTAACAAGACCAATATAACTTAGTTTCCGGTTCTAAAATGAGAAGAATTGTTTTTAATGGTGTATTTATTTGGATAAAAGCGCTTTACATTCAAACACACACACACACACACACACACACACACACACACACACACACACACACACACACACACACACACACACACACACACACACACACACACACACACACACACACACACACACACACACACACACACCATGAGAACACCACGCAAGGCACCAATCTGCTCATCGTGAGCAGTTAGGGATTCAGTGTCTTGCTCAAGGACACTTCGACACATTCCTGCAAAATGTATTCTGGTGTTGTCAAAATAATGTTTAACTGTAACCACGCAGCTAATATAAGTCAAGCCAAGTTGGTCAGTAGGTTGGAAGTGCCATGGTCCTTACATAACGGGCTTTGCCTACTGGCTCAGCTCTCTTTTCGTCATAACAGTGCGGTACATCGACGGCACTACCACTCGTACAGCTCCGATTCTCTGGCTGATCTTCCACTCCGTCCTAGACAAGACCCAAAGGTACTTAAACTCACTTGGGGGCAAGACCTCATTCCAAAGCCGGAGTGAACAATCTAGGATCTACATACAGTACATACTAGTACTCGGACAACACAGTAATACTGCGACAACACAGGCTGATGCAGTAGCACAGTGGATAGAGGGACTGCCTCAGCCTGCCAAGGGACTAGGAGGTTGCCAGTTCAGTTTGTGATATCCAGGGGCTGGCGTCGTCCTGTGAGTGTCCTTGCCAGTTTGTTTGCTGGAGGTGCAACACCCAATGGAACTTGAATTCTGAAGCCTGGGTTCCATGTGTTGTTGCTGTCTGATGCTTTTTATGGACTTGGCCATGACAATCCCCTAGGGAGGGTTATGTTTACATAAGACAAATAATTGCGGTCTCTGTGTTTCCAAGTAATAAATTGTTAATTAGTCTGCATGAAACTCAAGGGAAATTACTTGTTAAGAAACTATATCATTAATCTGTTTATGATGTGAGAACTGTATCAATAGTTTACTGCCACTGAGCAGTTGGGAAACTGTCTCATAGGACAGTGCTTTAGGTACAGTAGGTACACATACCAATACTGGAATACTTTCTGATGTACAGGCAGGCTGAGGACACTGTGGCAATACATGTGCACTGTGGACCTTTATCATGAATGTTAAATAATTTGCACTTCATCTACTAAATCATACATCTGCTAGACACAAGATAAGACACGGTTCTCTAGAATATTACAGTATATCTGAATGTCTTTTGTATGTCATTTTTCTACCACAATAGATATTCAAGGAGACTTAACTTCATCTCAAGGTACGACGATCAGGAATATTCTTGGATAAATCCATCATGAAAGAGTTTGATATTATCAGAGGCACAGTAACAGCTCGTCGGCTGGGAGTAATCCAGCTGTATCTCTGCTTCTTACAAAAAACTAAAAGAGCATAGAGCAGATGTCAGTAACGCTCTAAGAGCAGGCACCGATCTGACTACAAATCACTGCTGGTGGCGTAAAAGTAAAAGGTGTGGTCCTCCTGATTCCGGAGCACAAAGTGAGTGTCCATCAATGGCCATTTTTGTTCGTATTGAGGCCATAGAATACATATAATCACTCATCCTCTGTTAATGAACTTCAGCCTCTACTGAACTGATTCTGCCATCCTTAATAACTTATGTCATTTTTACCATCATCATGTTGTGAGTGTGTGTGTGTGTGTGTGTGTGTGTGTGTGTGTGTGTGTGTGTGTGTGTGTGTGTGTGTGTGTGTGTGTGTGTGTGTGTGTGTGTGTGTGTGTGTGTGTGTGTGTGTGCGTGTGTGTGTGTGTGCGCGTGTGTGTGTACTGGTCATCCAACATTAGTCACCAGTGTCCTTTGGCGTGTCCCTGCTAACAGATATGCATGTATGTGCAAGTGCTTTGTACTGTGTATGTGCAAGTGAAGTATATACATGTGCAAGTGAAGGGTAAATGCACTCGCTGTCCCTCCAGGGTAGGCCACGAAAATATTATTTTCTGACAAATCGTTCCAACGACAAACTGCAGATGTTTGAGCTAAATAAAATTAATCGTTTTAATCACTACACTGGCATTGTCCATTTTCAGGCTTATGCTAAGGTACATGAAGTCTCTGCACCCGCATACTCCTCAGTGACAGTCAAAGATGTATCATCACATGAACAAATAGTTAAGCCAGCATTTAGGCTATACTTTCCCACATGGATAATTGCAGTCAGATGCAAAACTACTTTGCTGCAAAGACAAATTGCACTCAGCTGCAACACGCTATGGTCGTGTTTGCGCCTGCATATGATTAGCTTAATATCTTTTGTCAATCAGATCTTAGAGCAGGGGGAAATAGTGGGTGCAATTGATGGTGGGTGCATAGCACTATCGGTGGGCGCAATCCATTCTTTATGAATTAAACCCTGAGTGTGTAAAAGATTCCATATGGGTCTATGCTTACACTCTCAGTTAAATTAAGACTAAGGATTTTACAGTGCACATTCTCCTCCCACTTCCATATAAACCAGAGCTCCTGGTTTTATCACTCTCACACAGATTGGACTGTGTGATGATGCATTGTGTTATCTGTGACATACAGACCAAGGCAGTGAAAAGGAGCCCTAGCAGTCTGGAAAGCCATAACCCCTTGATGGGCTGTCAATCAGTTCCAAATTGCCAACAGTTTGTAAGTTAAAGCCAAAGATAAAATGATATTGGTGTTTTGGGTTACTTTTTTGCTTTGTGTTTCTTTGTGTTTTCAGTGTTTAGGATGAGGGAACAACTAGTGGCTTCCAGGACTAATTGGCTTTACGTACTGTTGCCTGTTTGCAGTTCTAGTGGGTGCTATCTACTACTGTTTTTAATATTTTCAAAAGATCTTTAAAAAATGCAAAAAATATAGATTCATTGTTTGTTATGAAATCATGTATAAACGTTTGTTATGAAATCATGTATAATTCTTGGTACCGCCCCTGATCACCAGGTGGGGCTGATAGCCAACGTATCCACACAAGTTTGTAAAGATGTAATTTCCTGTTTCTTGTTTACACTTGGAAAAGACCACAAGGGTCGAAACTTCGTCGCTGTTTGCCATAAATAAAATGTTGGAGCATAAAAAAGTGAGTTGCGAGCCTCCGTCTTATTTTTCATGATTCTGTTTTTGCAGTTTGGCTCAGCACCAAGAAACGGAGGATGTGCATTATGTTTTCTTTGAATGCATAATTGATTCTTCATGAGTCACATGGCCATTTATCAGTATTGTGGATATTAGCTCATTTTGCTAATATTTTAATATATTGTAAAAATTAGGAATCATAAATATTGAATAATATATTAAATATTAAATAAAAATATGTTTTAATAATCGTCTTAATATCTTTTCCCAAATGGTATGTGATAACCTCAGTGATTTTATTGGGTCTCTGTGAGCCTGATGGAGGGAGAGATGTGTTGTATGTTCTGGTTCTGATCTCTGTGAGCCTGATGGAGGGAGAGATGTGTTGTATGTTCTGGTTCTCATCTCTTACATAATGGTGAGGAGACGAGGGCAAGATGCAACAGCAGACCAATCAGCTGACCAAATATGATGTTTGAATTAACTGCCACATGTCTCAGTTAATTAATTAATGTTTGATTAATGATATTAATCGAACATATCACTGTGCAGTGTGCACCGATTATTTATTTATTTTTAAATCCAAAAGTAGCAGATCTACAAGGTCACAACACGTTGCGATGCGACATGTTGTAAGCTTGTAGAGCAGCTATCTTTGGTATTTTTGTGTAAAAACAATGAGAATATTCGCATTGATTCATTGATATATTATGAATAAAGTAAAAAAATATCCCCAAAAATGTGCTTCTCGATTATTTTATTAATTGAAAAGGTAGTTGATTGAATAATCATTAAGAAGATAGTTGCAGGCTTGCAGTCTTCCCTATGTGCTTCTTAATAAGCAGTGCATGACACTAGCACTGCAAGAAAGAACAGGGTTTCCTCCCTGCTGGGTACATCAAGGGTCATTTCACTCATATTATATGTGTTATGTATTACCGTATAGCCTATAATACAGTGTAGCTCAATGGATAGAGCATGCCACTAACACTGCAGGGGTTAGGGAATACAAGTACGATTTCCTGTGCAGATTAACAGAGTTAAGACTGACTGAATAAATAGATTGCGTATGTGCAGTTCTATGTGTAGAGAATTGGAGGTTATGGTAACCTCCAGTTCTCCACACATAGAACTGCAAAACCACAAAACCTGGTTACCACTTCTGGTGTGGCTCAATGAGCAGCATGTGCCACTAGCAGGCCTTGCATAAACGCATCCACCTTATAATTTCACCTTTGACTGGTCTAATTTGAAATGTATTGTGTTTCCTATAGCATAGATGGTGTGGGGACTGTTTCCAAGCTGCTGCTGTGTTTATCCTACACATTTGCATTAGATCCAAACACTGAGCTTGGGTGAGAGTTCATTTACTTCAATCATAAATAATGGGATGTCACTATGCAATACACTTAGGTAAAACCTGCCTATAGAACCATGCATAGCTTTGGTTTCTGCTGTCCATTAAAATGTGGCATACCTAATGCATGGACACACATTATATAATTCATGTTTTCAACAGAATGTCAAGGAAATGATTAGGAAACAATGCACTTATTGTCATTGAATGCTGACAAACTGCCTGCCTGCCTGCCTGCCTCCACAGCAGGGCGTATACTGCGGATGGTGCTGGACAGGGTGGTTGTCTTGTCACTACCTGCACCTGCCATCATCTCAATACACACTGACAGGTGGTAGCTAGTACACAGCCAGTCAGTCATGCACTGCTACACAGTGGCTGCCTGCGTAGGAAGAAAACAGCTCTGCAACGCACACACAAAAAAAGTGCAGACGCTTAAATGCTAGACTGTAAATGAGCATGTCTGCACAATGGCCTTTTTAATCAATCGAATAATCAATTTGCGGTGGACGTTTGTAAGTGAATGTAGCCTAGCAGCTTTACACGGTCATTTTACCGTTCTAATAGAGGCCTGCTCTATATCTGCATGTGGCAGTCGCACTGTTTTCATGGATAGCCTGTTGTCGTGAAACCCTTTTAAGCAGCCGCGTCGGCTCAAGGGCATCGTGCACAATCCTGGATTAACGCTATAGGAGAATTCACTCTGCTAAGTGAATGAATGCCGTGTTTAGCTCATTGAGGAGCCTGACTTGTGGACGGTGCAATCATACAGGGAGGAAGGGATTTCTAGCCCATGATGATGTGGTTGGGATCGAGCTGCAACGCCGTGTGATATAGCCTGTAATGTAAATGATGTACCGCCGTTCCTCGACAATTTCCAGTCGCGGTGACATTCAGGAGCTACGGACGGGTATTTACTACGTCTTACTGCGGTGCCGCTCACAGAAAATTGCCGATCTAAAAGCTCACAAAGCGTCACCGTGCGACGTGTTGTGAGATTGTAGATCGGCTATTGTGGGACAGACATAACACGCAATAGTAGTTCTTTATAAATAAACAAACACATCAAATATATATGGATCATCATCTTACCCGGGCCGCCATCTTCGCTGTGTTGTTGAGTAGCTCAGAGACGTAGTTGCAGGGAGATTACAGAGCAGTGAATGAATGGAGGGCAGCAGCTGACAGACGGACAGACAGACGGGGTTTATAACCTGCGCAAGCTGCACGAGCACAACACACACACACACACACACACACACACACACACACACACACACATACGCCACGGATGCTGTGCCTCGATGCTGATTGGCAGATCCGAGAGGAAGCGTGCGAAACGGAACGTTATCCATTGGTTGGGTTCTTAAATGATGACACAGACACCTCCCCGTCCCCTCGTGCATGCGGAACCACGCACGTGTCAGCTGCCTGCGATTGATGAATATTATTATGAGGCAATGGGGGACAAAAGTAAAAACCTGTACTAGTGATATCATGGCCTTGTTGGTCACAGTGAAAGTCGACTTTTGTACCACACGTCAGACATTGACAGTTGAAAGTGCTTTCCTTGGTGTTTATCGTTTAATCTCTGATGTTGCCCTGTTGATTACTGTTATTGTTCTTCTGCATGCTACATTTAACTGGTATGACTGATTGTACATCATTACAACTGAACGAAATAAAATAAAACTAGAAAAGGTGCTCCTCGGAGAAAAGGCCTAATAGAAACTTAACAAGCAATTGTATTCTACTTCCACGACCATAATAGCCACTACACAAATCATGTTACACGCAGCTGTAGCTACAAGAGATTTGGATTCTATCTGCGGACATGAATGATAGACGGGTTGATGTGGGATAAGAGTGGTTCTGTGTGGCCATGTTCTTGCTAAACAGCAGCACGCGGCTGCGCTGTTGAATCAGCACCATGGACAGCGCCCACTTCTCTGCCACAGAGAGGTGGGCGCTGTCCAGTGGTGGAAAAAGTACTCACATTTTTTACTTAAGTAAAAGTACCACTACTGCAATATAGAAATACTCTGTTACAAGTAAAAGTCCAGAATTCAAAATTTACTTGAGTAAAAGTACAAAAGTATTGGCATCAAAATGTACTTAAAGTACTCAAAAGTACTAAAATATTTGAAAATAGCAGATCTACAAGCTCACAAGGCATAGCGATGCAACGCGTTGTGAGCTTGTAGATCGGCTATTTTCAAATAGCCTAGGTATAAAATAGGGCAAAAGTGGTTAATGTATGTTTCATAATATCATAATTTATATCTGAAAAGTAACTAACTAAAGTTTTAAAATAATTGTAGTGGAGTAAAAGTACAATATTTGCCTCTGAGATGTAGTGGAGTAGAAGTAAAAGTATTGGAAATTAGTAATACTCAAGTACAAATACCTAAAAATTGTACTTAAGTACAGTACTTAAAGGAGAATTTTGGACTAAGGTTCTCTTACCTTTTCTATGATGTTATGATATCTTAGGATGAATGGTACAGTAGAAAAATGTCATAACTAAATAAATATGCAATCTAACGCAAGGCCTATCTGCGCACGTTTTAAGCTGTGGCGGACCTGGGATGGAGTTATGATTTTTTTCTACTGTACCATTCATCCTAAGATATCATAACATCATAGAAAAGGTAAGAAAACCTTAGTCCAAAATTCTCCTTTAAGTAAATGTACTTACTTTCCACCACTGGCGTTGTCCATGGTGGTAAGTGAGGGGGGGGGCTGTCCTCTATGTCTGAACACCCTCGCACAATCAGTGGTGTTCTTTCTACACAGTAAACTCCTGTAAAACGTTCATTTGCAAATGAATACTGATGCTTTGACTGTCCATTGACAGCTTTTGTATTCGATAAACACATGTTTAGTTAGGCTGTAAATTGCAGAATTGTTGTGATCAGAATAATGATTCTGATCGTGTTCCAGTGAGGACGTCAATAATCAATAATGAGTTCGACCTGGATCAGTACACTTCTGCAATGCAAAGTGCCACCAAATAGGTGCATTGCAGCAATGCTTATTAGAGGAAGGAGAGATGGAAGTGAGATATTGTTCACTCCTTTCAAAAGGCTTAAAAAAACACCCTATGGTTTATTGGGTGTTTATAGGTTGTAAAGCATAATTACATCCACACAGCATGCCTCTGTCAGACCAACAATGGGCAAAAGCTGGCATGGTTTAAAACACTCAAAGAGAAAATAGAAATACAACAATAATATTGTCATAAAACAGTAAGGTGTAATTATGGTTTTACATTTTCTCCCTAGGTGTATTTTATTGTGTGTGTTTATTGTATAGCCTACATACAAAAATATTCGAACACAACATATGTGTAAGCAAAGCAAAGCAAAGTTTGTTGTTTACCCAGGGTGTCGGACTAAGCACGAAGCTTGTTTCCAGCCGGACCCTGCATGGAAGCCTTGCTCAAGGGCTATTCAGCGGTGATTCATGATTGATGTAATGAATTGGGGAATCGAACTAGGGACCTTCCGGTATCAAGGCCGCCCCTCTAACCACTAGGCCACCGCTGCCACTTAGTGTAATGTGTTCACAGTTTCATATAGCCTATACTGCAAGTTTTAAACCCTTAAAGCATGTTTACTTAAACCATGTTGCTAATCTGTCCCTAGCCCTCCTTGATTTGAGTATGCGTTGGAGGGTTGGGCGTACAAATTCTTGCTTTATCATCTAACACCTCCAAAGCTATTGCTAAACAACTCTCTACTGCCTTGCAATGGTCAGAGTGGGTACTACTAGTGGATAAAGCATACAAGACTAGCTTACTGTGTAAAGGATAATTTTTTTTCCAGCCTTCAGAGTGTCTTTGAGACAGGTTTTGTTTTTTAAATAATAATGAATAAATATAAGCCATATGAAAAAACGTATTCATTTAAAATCTGCTGTATATTGAATCATTATAGTAATCCTTAGTGAGGTTTTGGGTCATGCCATATTCCCTATTTTCACTAAGCTGTATTTACATTTACGTAATGAAATAATGTGTCCTGCTCCGGATGACATCACAGGATGGGCCAATCAGAATGCTTGTCTCAGAAACAGTGATAGAGAAAAAACACACACAAAAGCAACATGCTTGCAAATATTTTTATATAAAGAAACTGTAACAGTTGATCAAATTCTTCTCACTTCTCACATACATAGTCATACACCCATAGAGTCACAGGCTGCAGCATCAGTACTCTACTGTAACACTATAGTGGCCTAGACTTTTGTTCAACAAAGTTATTAACTTTTTTTTTTACACGATATGATCCACAAATGAAAAGGAAGGAAAATTGAAATAACCCCATTGTCACCATCGTCATAAGCTTCATCATATGTTACACAATATTTTTTGTCTTGTATGTGTTTGCAAGATAAGATATGGCACGTAGTTTATGCACTGTTCAAAGACAGGAACATGAGAGATGGGAGGGGTTGAGTGGAGTTTGAGTTCCGACCCTCCAAAAATCCCTCAGAGAGCAAACCGCACTGGTACGAGAATCACTGAGTTCTGTTTTGAAGACTGACGTTTCCTGTCCTTACTTCCTTGACTCCTGTCCTTTTTCGTATGGTCCCTGCACAGCTGGTAGCTGCATGGACTGCTTCAATAAGTGTGGTGTCATCCAGGTATCATTCAACATTGAATAGCTTAAGTAGGTACTCCTATGTATCCGTACAAGAGATGTAACAATAAAGAAACCATGAACCTTAGAATATCAAAAAGGATGTGTGTGTGTGTGTGTGTGTGTGTGTGTGTGTGTGTGTGTGTGTGTGTGTGTGTGTGTGTGTGTGTGTGTGTGTGTGTGTGTGTGTGTGTGTGTGTGTGTGTGTGTGTGTGTGTGTGTGTGTGTACTCACAGAAGTTGACAAATAACAGACAGGAAAAGATTGTCCCCGTCCAATTATCCACTGCTCCAAATGGGTGGTTGCATTTCAACTTATTCAATTAGATAAAACTGCTACCATTCAGACCAACCCAAATCAGATGCAGTAAACATTGAGTGGTTATAGGCATTTTGTTTGTTATAGCTTTTCTTTACAGTAAGTAGACTCTGGTTTAATCCATAAGATTTGAATAGATGAAAACAATTACAATTCCAGCTAAAACAGCACAGCTAAAACAGACACCACTGTTTTTGATAATTTTTTCACTTGTTGAGCATTGATTCATGCTTAACATTGCATGAAATTCAGACAATTGGAAAGAAAATGGCTGTGAGTTACTGTGATGTTGCGACAAAAGTCTTGTGCATGTTAATTTCAACAGTACTGCTCTTGTATTTTTTTTTGTCTATTGAAATCCTATGATATGACCAAATCTGATTTAGCTACCACTCATAAACTGGATAAAACCAAATGCAACAAAGAATACCCATGTTTTGATTATTCAGTAATCACCCTGTGGTACATTGTAAATGCTACTTGTGGACTGTTTGACCATTGATAACAGCACAGAGAAAGAGCATGTAAACAGGTTTGGCTGCAATTGGAATTCATTCTTCATGTGCATATTTGTCTTTTGAGGTCTGGCTCTGGTTTCAAGGCTACATTTTTTTTACAGTGCAGTACCTACTGCAGCCCAGTCAGTCATCATACATAAACGGCATTCATATGCCATCCATCCTGACCATCCATTTTAACATGTCAGTTCATTCTGTCATCGTCTCTGACATGTAAAATAAGAACATCCTGAAGAGGTTATGCATTTGCTTAAATGTCTTTCTTGTTCAGCACAGTCAGTAGTATTGGCTCCTTTGTTCCATTTTGTTGTTTTCTATATTATTATTATTATTATTTTTTTTTCTTGATATGGCACAAAACCCTGTCCCACTGAGGAGGCCGGATTTTCCAATCTCGTACCCAGAGCGTCCGGCAGCAGAATGGGGAAGATCTGGGCACTTTGAGGGGTGACTAAGGCAGCCTCAACGCAGATAGCCTACAAGGTTTTCAGATTTTTGTAATTGGCCAATCACAAGAGGCAAAAGTGTCATTATAACCCCTTATACCCTATATGGTTGTCCCTCAGGGCTTTTTCTGTTCTCGCTCTACATTAAATATCTTCACTGAAAATAGCAGATCTACAAGCTGACAACGCGTTGCACGCGATGCATTGTAAGCTTGTAGATCTGCTATTTTCTGCGAAGGTTTTCCCTCAGAATACGGATCCTGGGGTTTAAGTGGAAATGGGATCCACCGGGTTCCGGGTTCCACTTCATTCCATGACTTGACTTCTGCTTAGTCACCCCTCAGAATGCAATGTCGGCAGGACGGGATATTTTCTCAAACTTGACAATGGTTAAAGGTGGACTGAGAGATGTGACATCACAGATTGGCATACAGGAAGGCAAGGAAGGCTTCAACTATGCTCCTTTGAATGTTCCCTCATCAGACATTCCTTGTGCGAGACAGGCAGTGAAATAGCAGCAGTGCCTGCAGGATCTGGCCTGACTGTTTTTGGCCATGTTTCTGATGTCACATCACTGACTCCAGCTTCAAGTAAGTTCAGCAGACTGGCTTCGGCTCCGTCTTGTTTACAGTGTGTGGTGTGGTGTGCCCAACACAAAGCTGCATGCTAGAAAAAACCTATAGAAGCACACATGCACGTCAACACAACTCATTTGAATAATTAGGCCGTTGAATCGTCTGGACCTGTCAGACAGTCCCTAATAAGGAAGGACCGGATCAGACCAGACTAAACGCGTTTGAACGAGCTTGGACTGATTTAGGCCAAGTTTTTGGATCAGACGGATAAAGAAGAGAGAATCTGTTTTCTCATTCAGTCCTCTGGTGTAAAAGTAAAGAGGTGGGAAGGGCTGGAGAGGTGACACAATGCCACTTTGGACAAAAGCCCTGCAGTCTCTTGAGTGAAGTTGATAGTAACTTCAAGGTGCCATGTTTAATATGATGGAAGAAAGAATCTGATGTTCACCTGTGGCACCTACTCCTCGTGCGTGCCCTCTCGTACATTGCACTTCATAAGCTCAAACGCCTATAATATATAGAATTTATTTATACTTATTTCCTGACTTGGGCTTCTGTTTGCCAGGAGAGATTGTGTTGTGTAGCCTCCCAGGCCCAATGTACATCTCAATGCCACTTGCCAGTGTGGAAATAACACACAAAGTGAACGCAAACGTGTTTTAAAACTGAAATGAACTCATGTGTGACAGTGTGCATTCTCTGTGACATTGCAAACCATAGCGTGCAGACATTTTGCCTGGGTTTGTAATAGTTTTCTGCCTCAATTTAATTCCAAAACAAAATCCCTCTCCTTATCATCTCTCTCTTACTTGAACTGCTCTATCTTTCTGCCTCACGTAGGATATGAAAAGCCGCCTCTTATGTTTACCCATAGTCTGATAATGGAACAGCACCAATGTGGACTGTTGGACAAAGTGCAGAGGGGGTGAGGGGACAAAAGAATGAAGGATTTCCCCACTGAAGCATGGGTTCAGTATTGCATTTCTTCCCAAGTAAACAAAAGAAAATAGTTTGCTTAACAAAACTGTTAAACAGTGTCAAACACTAAACATTGATGAATTGATTTCAATTTCATAGTCTAAGAATAGAAGAAAATGAGGGTTCCAATTCCTTTTCTTTCAGTGTTTTTCAAGTCTCAAGTCTCAATAGTGGTGCACCCCCATAACCAGTGTATGAGTTCGGTTTTGGATAAGGGATTAGGGTAAAGTGGATTTGGCAATATGTTAGGTGATCGATGTGCAGACTTTGCTACACACAGACATACAAAGTGATCTAATGCAACATGGTTATCGTATTTGATATGATTCTGCCACCCTGATGTCTCTGTGGCAAAATAGATGTCTCTGTCCTCTCACAGACTGGTTCTTTGTTTGCCTCTTCTGTTTTCTTTACTTCCTGTGTCTTTATAATATTTCCTATATTTTCCACAAATATATACATGAGCAGCTTACAGCGGTGTCATCTGGCATTTAGACTCACCTTTGGTTGCTTTCGTATTGTATGATAAAGAATTCAGAACAGGTCAGAGTGAAGCACGACGTATTGCCCTGAGGCAAACACTTAAACAATTAGGCTCACGTCTATTTCAATGAATCTTATTAGCAGCCTCATTTTATAAGCCCTATGGGCTGGGCAGCTGATATCAACAAGGAATCTAATCTAGCCTGAATTGTCAAGAAATCTAATAATCATGTGTACTTGTCCTCAATGTATTATTATCCCCTAATGAGCCAAGTGGGGGCTAGGTGTTTGGCAACACCAAGTGTTCTCATGGTTATGGGAATCTAATCAGGTTCTTATCAGCTCAGATAAGGTGGCTGAAGGTTTGGCTGTACACCAAACCAAAGATCTGATTTGGCTCTGGTCTGTGGTTTTAAAAATGCTCTAAATCCCATCCCATGTGTAGTTGCTGCCTGCGGGCAATGCATGGGAGATCATGAGCTGTCTTTGCCTGTTAAGCCATTGTCACCTAAGTGCTTCTTCTTTATAAAACCCAAATATTGTAAGTGCTATGTTCTAATTACAACCACTTCCAATTCATTGACATTATTTTGTTGTTATCGTTTATTGTAGGGGCGGGCTGGTATCCCTCTACTCTATCTCTCTCAACTATCCTATCGAAATAAAGCAACAACAAGAAATTGTGTAGTGTAATAAAGGCCAGACAGCACCACTGCTTAACTGTAGTTCTACACTCCATCCGTTCTACACTCATTTTACTCATTTACATCTCTCCATCCCTCCACCCTCTCTACCTTTCCGTCATCCATTCACCTCCACCATCCCCTCCACCCTTCCACGAACAACCCCCACCCGCCCTTCCGCCCACTAAACCCGCCTCCCACCACTCTCAACTTCCTATCGGTCCAGGCCAATGAGAAGACGGGTCTTCTCCTCCTCCTTCTTGCTCTCGTTCTTCAGGTCGGCGAACACCTGGGTGAAGTAGTGTGGATCGGTGTTGATCTGCAGCATCTTGCCGCTCATGCGGTTGATGATCTCCAGGCAGCGGTCCCAGAATGCCTCTTTCTCAGCCTCCACTAGGAAGGGCTTCAGCGGGTAGGAGATCTCGTTGCCCATGTAGGAGTACGAAAGGTAGAGGCAGGTGAGGAGCGAGGCCTGCAGCTCGCGCTCCGAGGCCACCTCGGATGAGACCACGTCGCGGCACAGCATGTAGAGGAAGACCACGTTGGCCGGTGTGATGAAGCCCTGGTCCTGCCAGCCCTGCAGCAGGAGGGAGCGGTCCACGCTGCGGAGCCACAGCACCGGGTCGGTGGGCGATAGGCGCTTGAGACGATAGCAACGGCGGCACAGGAACTCGCCCAGGCTGCGCATCAGCTCACTGGTCGATGCCTGGATGGGAGGATGTGGGGAGAGATAGGGAAGGTAAAACGGAGGGGGGGGGGTGGGGGGTGAAAGGGACATAGGGGAGAAGAAGGAGGAGGCAAGATGAATGTGGTGAGAACATGATGCAACGTAAGTGAGGTTAATGTCAGACAATGTAAGGAAGGAGAAGAGGGAGGAAGGTGGGGAGGGGTCGAACGATTTAATTCATTTATTATTTTGTGAACTAAATGGTGGCTAATAAGGTTGCTAGGGTTCTATCAGATCCTGTGTTTTCACCATTAATTCCACAATAATAACACCACTCTATGATAGAATGTGTTTAGATCAATAGGTGTTGCAGCAATCACTTCAGGGTAAGAACACTATCAGCGATGCTCAGGTTGAGTGTGAAAGAGGAATGCAGGGTCCAGGCACTAGCAAATTTTGTCTAAAGTATGCATCTCGGCTCTAATGATTTCTCTTGTGGGCTGTGAGGGCTATTGCTCAGCTATTGTTCCTTTTATACACTTTTGGTTGGTCGATGTTCATATTGGATTGGAGGAAGGCAGCCCATGTTTAGGCACGGCAGTGGAGGATACACCATAATCAATTACGACCAGTGCGCTTATAAGACCAAACACATAATTTAAAGACAACAATTAATACCAAAAGAAACAGAAAATGTTATAGACTGCATGATGTGTTTTTTTTTACCACCACATTACCTGGACAATGACGCGTTTAGGTGTGCCGGCCGTGTTGGACGGCTGGAGCCCGGAGCCTGTCAGGGAGTTCTTTTTTCCCACTGCGACTGTTGCTACGTTGGCCAGGGTCTTGGAGGTGGGCAGGTGGGAGGAGGTAGTGGTGGTGTTTCCATTGACCAAAGAGTGGTGCTCCTGGGTGGCGGAGGTGTAGGACGAGAGGTTGGCACAGGACTGGGACTTCTTCAGCTTCAGGCTGTCGGAGGAGGCCGTGGCGGCGGACGTAGCCGTAACCACATGTCCATCCTGTGGGCTCCCCTTGCCTCCTGCGTCTCCTCCCTCTGACGGAAGCTTCTTGGAGCCCTTCCTCTTGGCCGACACAGCTACGATGCGCTTCCATGGCAAAACACTGATGATGGACGGGCGCTTGAGGCCCTTGGCGGCGGCGGCTGTGGCGGTAGCACTGTCCTTGGCGTTCTTGCTGTTCTGGACAGCTGTGTAGTGTCCCACGGTGGCCGGGCCGTCCTCAAACAAGGCCGCCTTGCGGTAGCTGGGTGACAGAGAGAGCACTGTACCCATGATGCCCCGGTGGTGTGTGCGTTCGGGGAGGAAGGGTGGGATGGAGAAAGGATGGGTGGAGCTGGGGGGGCGCAGATGGTAGTGGCTCTTTATTTATTACAAGCAAAGAGTGTTTGAGGAAAACACTCAAGCCTAACCTGTGAGAAAATAAGTAAGAGGGTTAGATTTAACACAACACGAGAAGTCAGAATAGAATAGAACCTTTGCCTTTTAATTGAAACTACAGAATATCTTCACATTCAGAGATGTATCAAATGCAACTGGGATAGATCGCAGCCAACTTATTTATTTGTCATTTAAATTCTAAAACAGGAAATTATAATATGATTTGACTTATTGCAGAACAGGCAATTTGTTCACAATGTCCATTGCCAAAATGATACATTAGAAGGGATGCAACATGACTATTAAGGGTATGTCTTCTATTGCATGTATTATGATTGATCAAAAACAGAGGTTTGTCAAAACCTAATATCATTCAGCCTAAAGCAATTACATACATTCCTTCACAGCAGCTGTGGGTGCAGGGGTTTAAATCTTTGAACAAGCAGCTTATAAAGTAGCCTGCTGGTTTGTTTTCATACCCCAGAAAATGTTTGATCCTCTACAGGTGCAGATAGCCCAGTTGAGTGAAAAAAATGTATCTTAAACACTGCTTAACCACCAAAGCAAGCCCCATATTGTTTTCACCTCCAACGGATATTCTAATGTGTGTCCTTTAAGGCTTTGCTCTGCATACTGTGTAGATTGTTGTTCATCAACACCACGGTGAAAACGGCCCCTCTCGCCACTCAACCGTGTTCACTTCCATATTATATAAGGACCAAGATAAGACCATAGAGCCATGAGAAAGAATTGTGCGCAAGCATCCATCTTAGCTTCAAAATGGAAGCCTTGAACGAAAACACCACCCCCTTCAACACACGGCAGCTTCAAAAAAATATTAATTAATATGGGCCTGTAAGCTCAATCCTACAGCCTAAACCTATAACTACACCGTTAACAAATGTGATTCATGGTGGATGTTAGGCTTTTGCATTAAGGCTGGTTTCATCTCTTAATTCGATATGATAATTATTCATACTCAGCCATAGGCTGCTGTGCTGCATGCAAAATAGGAAATATATAAGCTGACTGCCTGTGTTTTTTGACCTATACCCTAAGCTATTGAAAAAAGCAAACCTTTATATGATTTAGGGGGTGGGGGGCTTTTTTTAAATTATAATAAGCAATGATACAGGTTGACACATGCAACAAAACAAAACCGTCCACACTTGGTGGAGTCTTTTACCTTTAAATAAAGTAAATCATTATTTTTTTTTTCATGAACAATTACACCTTGATCTCTTTGCTGCTGGCAAATTTGATCCAAATGTGATCTGTTATGGCTGATTCTCTCACCACGATCTCTCTGACACAAGCTTGGAGCTGTCCAAGGTGCTGGGCGTGAAACACCGGTTTGGTCCAAAATAGCCGTCCAGAGGAAAGCACTGGGGACGAGGTTCAATCCTTCCAGATGGGCTACTTGGCGTAAGCCTTCATTTAAGAATGGTGAAAGTATCTCGCTCGTCGACGCGAATACGGATGCAGTACAGATGCGAAATGTGCGAGCCTCGCAGTGAGTGGGAAGACGTCTTCCATTGAGAAATTAAACATCTAGAGCCTACTATCACGGCTGGTAATAATGCACTGCTCCGGGAGACGATGACAGCACAGGTGTGTGAGTCCCCCACCCCGCAAGCATATAAACAAAACGACTAAGATCAACAAAAAGGGATGGAATGAAGACAGAGGGAAAATGGCTACTATACGAGTTCCAAAAATAGACGGCAGCTTATGGTAAGCAAAGCTGCGAAAGAAAAAAAAACGGGTCGTTTTGATGCGGGCATCTGCAGTTATTCGGGTTGGTTGTGAGAGTGAAAAGAAGCGCTCTGATTGGTCGAAGCGCGGATGCTGTTGCTGATCCTCCGTCGCCGTCGCAACCGCTTCACTCAAGAATGGAAGAATTGCAATCCCATCTCTCGGGGGAGGTGGTTGCTTTGTGATTGGCTAGAATGGTTGTCGTGGCAACTGTTGACTATCGACAGCATTGTCCACTCAGGAATGCAAGTGAGAGAGAATCATTTCATGCATAGTTATTATGTTGACAAATGCATGCACATCAAACGTTTCGAGGTGACAGCATTGCCAAAATTCGCAATTGCTTATAACCTACAATAGGGTCAGGTTGCTAGCATTGAAACATATTTTCACTGTGAGATCTTTGAAAAGGTACAGCTTTTTTATTCTAATCCTCGTCCTGTGAATGTTCTAGTTTTGTGGTGCGTTTAGCCTAATCTCAGGCTATATATAGGCTATTAGGTCAACCTCTCCCGCAAAAAGCCGTTTATCTAAACTAGGTAAAAGATATGAGGTCAAACTAAAACCAACGGTTGCCTATACAACCCAATAGCCAATCAGAGTATGATAGTGTATCCCTCTAGTATATGGGATCTTTAGGCTATCCTCGTTGATCCATTGGATGCCGAGATGCCCCAGCCTATCATAAGGCGCGCTGTCCATGGTGCTGAAGCTGAATCCATCAGGCCTGATGCGTTGAGTCTCCATTCTCAGCATAGTCTGAAGCAGTGTTGGCATTGGGCATTCTACACAAAAATCCTGAGTGTTCATTTATCTCTGAGAGGGGGTCCAGTTGGTTGCATTTGTACACTCAGAATTACAAATGGATAAATTAACACAAAGGATTTTATTGTGTAGGCACGTGTGGATGATCTCCAGATGGTAGATCTTGTGAATAATTTCTGAACTTCTATTTTTGTGTTATTTCCATGTTGAATCCAGCGGCAAGACAGATATAATCTGTTACTCTGACAGGCTACTGCTTGCCTGCATGGGTAAGCAGTCCTGAACAAGCCTATATATGCATAGACCACCAATTTTATTAATCTCTTTTTACAAATAGGTTAGTAACATATAACGTATCTTTCTGTGGTGTTGTCCACAATAATAATAACATCTGAAATGTATATAGTGCCTTTCTGGGTACTCAAAGTCGCTTGATGTTTTAGCTGTAAAAACACGCAATAGCCTTGTACGTTAGAGTGGGATCCTATGGGGAGACACAGAGCCCCCCAGGTACCCCATGTACCCCCAGGTTGGAAGTTCAAAACAAGAGTCAATAGCAACAGCAGAATACTGTTTGACATTTTTCATGGGGGCAACCCATATACTCAGCTGTGTTGCTCATCCACAAATGCATGTTCCGTATACAAATGGGGCCATTTAAAAGAGAAATAAACAGGCTTTACGACAGTATGAAAGGAAGAAGGAGAGGGGGGGGAGGGAGGGAGGTTGTGTGTGACTCCAGACCAGACCTTGCTCTGGTCTTGCTCATCCGTCAAAAATCTTGTTGTTACCCTCGACAGCAACTTCACACTATAAACACATTAGCTCTGGTGTCAAAAGCAGTTTCGTTAAGACTCTTAGCCAAGGTATATCTTCCTGTATACCTCCACCCTAAACAACTGGAAATGGCTATCCATGCCTTCATATCCTCTAGGCTTGATTACTGCAACTCTCTCTATACAGGTATTGAGCAGTCCGCACTCTGGCACTTGCAGCTGGTGCAAAATGCACCACTGGCACAAAAAAGCGAGACCATATAACTCCTGGCTTAGCTGCGCTCCATTGGCTCCCTGTCCATTTCAGAATTAATTTTAAGGTCCTCTTATTTATTTTAAAATCTTTGCATGGGCTGGCTCCTCCTTATCTCACTGAACTTGTGGAACCTTAAACCCCAGTCAGGGCTCTGAGGTCTGCTGTCCCCTGGCTGTGGAACAGCCTACCCCTTCCCATTAGAAGTGCTCAGACTATTTTTGAATCTCTTCTCAAGACATTTCTTTTATCTAGCTTTTAATGTTGCTTGAGTTTTGCATGTCCTGTGACTATGTTGTTGCACAGGCCTGTCGATGCCTTGTATACAGTAGCACTTTGGTAATTTTTTATTGTTGTATATGTGCTATATGATATGATAAAGCTTGATTTGATTTGATTTGAGACCTTGATTAGAGAGAGTGAGACTGAGAGCAAGGGATAGGAAGAGGAAGAGGAGAAGGGAGGGAAAGAGCGGGAGTGAGAGTGAGGGATATAGTGTGTGTGTATGTGTGTGCGTGTGTGTGTGTGTGTGTGTGTGTGTGTGTGTGTGTGTGTGTGTGTGTGTGTGTGTGTGTGTGTGTGTGTGTGTGTGTGTGTGTGTGTGTGTGTGTGTGTGTGTGTGTGTGTGTGTGTGTGTGCGCGCTTGCATACGTGCGTATATATAAACAAGTATCACTTGAGTTGAGTTGTCCCATTTTTTTTCAATTTTAACATAACATGTTATAGAGTGAGAAGGAAGGAGGGAGAAAGAGTTGAAGTGTTTTAAGTGGTTAAATGTCTGAAAATACACATTAACATGAATCCAACATGTAAGATAATGTATTAAAAACAAAAACAACTACACTAATGATACAGTAGTGGTATCAAACAAGCCTATGAAGCTATCTATGAAATCTATGAAAATTGCAACACAATTTTATACAATATGTATAGGTAGTAGTAGGGGGTCCCTGCTTATCTCTCTCAGCTAAGGGGTCCTTGGCCTGAAAAATGTTGAAGACCCCTGGTCTAAACTAAAGTGTCCTTTGAGCAAGACAATAAATCCTTGCTTCCCCTGTGGGTAAGGGGAAAATACTTTACCACTTGACCCCTAGCGTCCCTAATTTGTGGCAAACATTCAGTGAAAAAAGTAGATGTAGGCTACAAGCTCATAGGGTTTTGGCATAGTGGGAAATATAGCGGACCTATAGCAGTGGTTCTCAATCATTTTCCTGTCAAGGACCCCCGAATTGATACTGTTGGCTGCAAACCCCTTTTGAAAGGATTTTGTGCCAGGGACCCCCATAAGAGAAGATTTGTGTTAAAAAATGTCAACGTCTTTCAAGCTTATTCAGAATTTTTAAAATAGCTTATATAAGCTCACAGCGTGTCGCAATATGCAGCGTTATCCATATAGATGTTTCGAATAGATGATGTACAGTATATACAGTAGGTTTAAACTGATTTTGATGCTATTAACTCATTTTGCTGGGGAAACCCTGGAACCCCCTCAAGGACCCCTGCAGCCTCAGCTGCAGGGTCCCCGGACCTCAATTTGAGAACCACTGGTGTAGAACCCAGGGGGACCCCAGTCAACGATATAAGGTTTAAGTGACTAAAAACATAAAATCGCTAAGTCCAAATGAAGAAGAGGATGAGTGCAAGAGGAAGAGGGAAAAATGTGTTGCAAACTACAGCTCCATACTGTATGTATTTGTCTCTATTTGAAAACGTTTCGACTATCCAGCCCTTTTCAAGATCAGAAAATGGGATTAAAGCACAATCAGGGTAGAATAGAATAGACAACAAGAGGCCTTATCAATCAAATCACTTTAAACAAACAAGGAAATGCATATGCCTTACCATTACGTCAATAAAATAAATAAATAAACATCAAGAAAATTAGGCCAACGGTTCATTCCTCATTGCTCATTTCCAATAGGCCTACATTTCTAATTGATTGATTGAATATTATTGACATTTATATTTAAGTACAGCCGTACAATCAGTTAAAAAGACGGCAAATGTGGGCACTCGGGTTGCGCAGTGGTCAAAAATATATTTTTAAGAAAGTCATATTCTCTTCTAGAGAGAACTGTTTGCCACGGGCTTATTTTGATTTAAATAAATATAGCCAGGAATCTGTAGTTGCCGAGCCTCACGCAATGACAATAAACTACACAACCCATCATGCATTGCGTCATAGCGTGCATCAACTTCCGGTGCGCCAACTTATAAGATGCAGTGTTTACTGTTTTCCATTTAGCCGCGGCGTGCAACACAACACTTTAGCCGGTCAGTTATAATAAGTTTGCTGCCTTGGTGCGTTTAAACTGTAAGCACTTAGAAATGGATGCTGTGAACAGACACCGCTCTCTTTACAAGGGAACGACGCCGCCATGGAAAGAAACATTTCGGAAGGTAAGAGACGAAATAAGCTTGGCCAGCTAGCCTCTTTAGGAAGCCTTTTTGTGTATTTGGGATAAACGGTATCCAGGGTCCTTTTAAAAGTCATTGCCTTCTCTCATTCACCCGCTGGTACCACTCTCTGGTCTCAGACAAATCTAACGTCTCTAAAGTGTTGCAGAGAGATGCTAAAGAAATGCATTAGGGTCCCATGGAAACGCGCAGCTAGCTGGCAATGGCATGTCATATGTTACATGTTACTTCGTATTCAGCAGTGGTGTAAAGTAACTTAACTGGACTATTTCTACTACATCTCAGGCAAATATTGTACTTTTACTCCACTATTTCAAAACTTCGAGTTACTACTAGTTACTTTGCAGATATTATTTATTATATTATAAAACATACATTAACCATTTTAGAACTATTTTATACATAGGCTATTCGAAAATATCCCATCTAAAATCTCACAACGTGTTGTGAGCTTGTAGATCTGCTATTTTAAACAGTTTAGTACTTTATTTTTATGCCATACTTGTACTCAAGGAACATTTTGAACACAGGCCTTTTTACAGAGCATTTCCATATTGTGGAGTACTTCTTCCACCGCTGGTGTTCAGGACACAGACAACGTTAATACAATCAAGAATGAATCTTTCCAGCTTGCTGCCATTTAATATTCGTGTTGATCATGTGATGCATTTTCACTTGTGTAGATCTAATCACACTGCTTTTTCCTCTAGCGCTGCGTGGACAGGTTGAGAAACAGCCGTTCGCGGTTACTGGAAAGGTATCGTCAGTTGGGAGAAGGTGAACAGCAATGTAATGCAAAGGGCTCCATCATAGTCCAGGAGGTGATGCAGCTGGAGTGGAATGCACTGCAGTCTGAAGACCAAAGACTGCCTTTATTGTCGGGGGGAAGTGGCATAGAACAGGTAGGCATCACGCACAGTAAAACCCTGAGTGAGTGTTCACACTGAGGGTGTACTGTACACTACAAACGGGTGTTTTTACACTGGATTGTACTGTTCATACAAAAACAATTTCATAAAACCATATTAAACTAGAATTGCAATGTGATGAAACTTGGACCTAATCTGGTATGCTCCCCTGCCCCCCAAATGTCTTGGTGACACAAGCCATAGACTGGATAGTGTTCTACTACAGCATATACTACTGTTGGATCATTCAATGCAGTTTCTTGGGTTGGGATTCACCTCCGGCATTCTAAATAGTTGCGCTCTGTGAGTGTGTACTCGCCCAATAACCAATTGCTGCACCTGGCAGTTATCGTCTTATCGTATCAAATCCCTTTTGAATGTTCTGGTAGAAATTGTATATTATTTGGATGAATATGTACACTTTTCCACAAAATTCACATGGACCGCATAGTTCGCATTCTCTGTGTGATCGGGGTGACATTCACAGCAGCACTAAACATTGATTTGATTCCATTAAGACGAGTTGACTGCCAGTCATAGCATTGGGTGAGCACATTCATTTAGAATGCTGTGGACTCGTGTGGCGGTACCCCCTCCCACAAGAACTTGCATTGAGTGTATGTGACTGTATATGATATAGAGGTAGGGCATTCATTTATGAAAAAAATAAACTTTTAAAACAAATTAGATACGGAAATGCAAGATTCAGCCCGACAGCAACGATATGAAATATTAGTACTCAAACGGAGCTTTCAGCTCCTCCAAGTTCCTCGTTCCATTTCAGCTTTCCTTCTACCTGTGTCTTTTTTCTCCAGATGTTCAGTTTCATGGAGTATGATGAACTGGCAGTGTTAGAGGAAATCCAACAGGAGCTCATGTCTCAAGGTAATTTCAGTTCACCAGCCCTCTTCTGAGTAGCACTAGTCTTTCTTTTGAGCCACGAGGATAAGAGCCACAAGAATATCTCGTATAAGGAAAGATGTTAACGCATCTGTGTCATTTTAAGATTTCTTTGGCTATTCAAAAATAGCAGATATACAAGCTCATAGCGCGGCACTGAAAGCAAACATTTTTAACTCAAATCTCTGGAACAAAATACTTTGAGATGGGGGGGGGGGGGGGGGGGGTCCGCTGCCATAGAAACCTTTTTTTTCTAAAAACGGTCTGAGATTTAGTAGACATTTGTGGAACCTCCTAAAAGCAAAGATTTGAGTTTCAAATGTTGCACACATTTTCACGATTATTCAAATTTTTTGTATAGCCATAGATCTAAAAATGACACAGATTCTTCGGTCTAAATGGTTATATTAACAGAGGAATCCAGTGGAACAGGGAGCGTTATTTTTTTGCCTACGTCCTGAGTTTCCTGGCAGGGTCGTGGCTTTGTGAAATTGAGGCTAATTGATTTTTTTTTTCTCTGTAAGGCTCAATTTAGGCTCTGTTGTACGGCGGTATTGTATACAAAAACAGCATCTGCAACACATTGTGACCTTGTAGACTTGTCTGTTTTCGGTGTGCGACACAGTCATATGTTTAAATCGGGCAATGACGGCCATACAATGGTTTTGTCTCGTCATGAATGTTTGTTCTGAACTAGGCTTTAAAGAACTAGTTGCTATGCAATACTGTGCCATTGGATTAATTTCGCTTCAATATAGGTTTCTTTCATCCCTGATCATGAAAAACAGTTTTTGGGCGGTGTAGCCGCCCCTATATGTGAGGTTGGGACATTGACAAATGCTGCACTGTGATTGGCCACCCATTGTACCCCCCAACCCTGCACTGTGATTGGCCACCCATTGTACACCCCTTCCACCCACAATGGGTGGCCCCTGGACACCCATTGTACACGCCATTGCGAGACACATGATGAAATTATGATGAAATTAATAACCTATAAATAGGACTATGCACTTAAAAAACACATTTTTGTTTTTAAGTGAGCTTCCATCACTGTGATGACCACTGTGATGCCCACTGTGATGACCACACCGCCCACTTAACACTGGGTGTGATATTTTTTCTTTTTTTTTCTTTTCTAGAGTTGTCCATTATTGGCGAGTATGAGAGGAACATGCAGTTTGAGGAACAGTACATTTTATCCATTGTTGAAGGAATGGAGGACAAGGAGACTCATGTCATTTGCCCCATATGTCACATGTAAGTCTGAATCTATAAGCTATAATGATATTTTCACATACTGGATGACCGTGGCCATTTGTTTGGACAGTGGCTGAGGCACTTTCCTCTATCTTACGTTTTTTTGGAGTATGACGGGAAACTATTTAAATGTTTTTTGTCTCTTAGGAACAACTTGACCGTTAACAGTCACTTCACCTCCTGCCCATGTGGACTGTACATCAACACAAGGGTTTGTTTAAACTTTTCTTCTGTAAAATGTTAAAATAAAAGGACAATTATATCTGAGGGGCTATTCATTTCCTAATGAACTTTGGACGGGGGGCATCTGATTTAACCACTTAAGCCCTATACATCGTTGTATTACGATCACAAAAATAGCTGATCTACAAACTCATTGTGTGGCTATTTTCACTATATAGAAAGGTTTCCTGTTAGTAAACATTGAGAGGAATATGACCGCGCAGCTGCGGGGGGAAGCCTATGGGTGCGTTTGGAAATTACGCACCGGAGCACACTCGCCTATTAGTTTGTATTGGCCAGTGCGCTCACTGCCGCTCAGGGCTGTATTTTCGAACGCGCCTTCCACCCCCAGGCATGCGCAGATTGCGCATTCTGCTCTGTGATGACGTCGCTCGGAAACCCGTCTATATAGATAGATAGAACTTTTTTTTTTGGAATGATTGCATTTCGCCACTTGTACCTGTATAGTATAAGTCAGTGACAAATATAACTTCTTGAATCTATTATCGCATGCCCACAATAGGGAAGCCAGGTTGATGGTGTTAAATGTCTGTGTGTTAAATGTCTACTGTCCAGCAACGGAACATCACCGCAGAGTTTCTTCGGGGTCTCCTGGAGTCAAGAATCTCAGAACACATGGAAGGATGTCTCTGTAACCCTGTCTTCACCATGGTGGCCAACACAGAAGGTTCTTCTAACCTCATGATAAGCTGCAAGGTGGGACTGAAAGTTTCATGTCTCTCAGGATGATTTTCTGTTCATGAATCATGACTAAGCATTACCACGTTCTGTGCAGATAAGTACGCTTGAAATTGAACTAGATGAAAGCATCAGCTATAAACTCCTGGGGAAAATGACATGTAAATTGGTCACTGTCCTCAGTCCAATCTTATGGAACATTAAAATTCAAGACGCTACTGATTTTGTGACATACAGAAGATGGACTGTTTTATGTGACTGAATCTCTCTGGTCTCTTGTTTCAGGCGTGTGACTACCTCTCCATCATTCTCTGAAATATTGCTTCGATCATGGATGGTTTTGAGTTTTCCCTATACATTTTAAGGTTTATGTTGTGCATTATGTGAAATAAAGATTGTTTTAATATATACTGTGACTATGTAGAATGTAGTTTTCTTTATAATGGTGATAATGATTATTAAATCTGTGTAATTCGTTATGTTATTTCCATGACGTTCTATGCAAACATTTTAATAACATGGAAATGGTTAACTTGGCGTGATTTTAATTTAATAGTATAACTGTGACAGTATATCAGTGACATGATTTATATGCCTGTGTGGCTTCTGATTCCAAACAAATGACATAATGCAGTCAGTGAAAAAGTGTATTTTTATAATGAGACTTTTATGAGAAATATTAGGAACTGAACCAATTATGGGGAATTCACAGGAAAAACTGTTCCCTCAAGCCATGTGTAATACATCTGATGTATTTTGAATGTTATATGAACTTAATGACAAATAATATTTATATCAGTACATATAACAGATATCATTCAAGTTCCATGATGTGCAAGTGTTCTGTAGTGCAGTGGTTCTTAAACTGGGGTCAGTCACTGCCATAGAGTTAATGTACCCAACTCATGTGTGATACTTTGAGAACCACTGCTGTAGCGCAGTTGCATCGAAATAGCGACAGGTGGCAGCATCGACCCGCCGTGTCCACAGTGACCTGAACGGAAGACCCGGAGAGGAGCCAGGCACAGGAAAGATGGCGGCCGCGGCAGTGGCTGAGTTTCAAAGAGCACAGTCTCTTATGGGAACAGACCGGAATGCCTCTATTGATATCTTACATTCTATAGGTAAGCGTGGACAAGCACCGTGTCGCAGCAAATAGGCTACTTTGGAGCCAAAGACACTGTCTAAAACATGGACAATGTGCGGTAGACTTAGCGGTGGTACAGCCAATTTTACCATTAACATGTTAGCGGCTAAGTTAGCCCCGTGTGTTGGCCAGTGTTGCCATGTCTGCTCATTATAAGCTACGTTGGGCTTGTTTTTCTGTGAAGTTGCTTGTAAATATTGGTGGTTGCGGTTTTTTTGGGCTTGAATCTAAAGTGCAGTTGCTTATTTGGGGCTTGCTTCCTAAATGTTGCTTTAAACAATTAAATATTTTCATGTCCAGGATCCCCATATTAATATGAAAGTGTCTGCAGAAAATATGTTGTGCCATAGCCCTGGCTAGTTGTGCCAGAGACCCCCATTCGATATTTGTGTGGATTTAAAAATATTCCTAAATTATGAGTTGTTTTCCTAGATTGTTCTTTGAAAATAGCAGATCCACAAGCTCTATTTTCAAATAGCTATAGTCGCTTCTCTTGGGCTTGTTTTCATTGACCTGCTTGTTTCTCTCGCACAATCTGGCAACAGTGGTGCTGGCCCATCTCTGCTCCACTACCACAGTGAGTCAGCAGCCATGGGCTAGCCCTACCGGTCCGCAAGCTAAGCTAATGCTAACCATCTAGCAGCCCATTCATTGACACCAACTTTTCGTTTATATAGTTGGCTAGTTAGCGTTAGCTTGCAGGGAATGTTAGCAGCGGTCCTCTTGTCTTTGCCAGGCCGATTGTGACAATGACATTAACGTGTATTTATCTTTTTTTGGGGTCTGACATTAATTAGTGAGTCACAGCAAGTAGATATCATCGCGTCCTTGTTCATATTGAGCAAGAAGAACCACGTGAACGTGGTGATAGACAAGTAGTTGTCATCATTGTGTATTTATTATTTTACAGTTTTAATAGTTCACTGGGCCAGCAGCCACTTGGCTGGTTGCCAGTTCACTGAAAGCTTTGCCATTCACTTGATTTGAGGCTAGATTATCCAAATATAGGGAGATAAACAGAGACACGGGGGATGACATGGAGTAAATGATAACTTCTTTAACAGTCTGTGTTTTGATGTGGAGATGATCATCACATAACAGACGCCAAGTAGAGCCTAGTGGCCCATCAGCTGGATTTAGTTACGCTTTAAAATGCAATCAGTCTCATACAAGTTCAGGAGTTGCATGACCAAATGTTTATCAATAACTGACCTTGACCTTTTCCCACCAAATGTAACCATAATATGTCAAGATATTGAGTTTGAGATATAACATGACGTTTTGTGGCCTTGTGCTTTGGTGATCCAGTTGATTTGAGTTGTTGCAAACAATGACATGCAATATCCCACCGCCTCATTAACATAGTTTTGCAAGCACTTTAACACTTAAACCCCAGCATCTGTATTGTGGGGAAAGCTGAAAATAGCAGATTGACAAGCTCAGAGGATCACAAGATCAATCGGCTGTTTTCAGCAAAAGCTTTCCCCACAATAACAGAAAACATAAAAGACACTAGTATAGAGCCTAGCTCCTTTCAGGACCCTTTTTTGTATTTGGGAAGGATGAATTGAGTACAAATGACCCCAATGGAAACAAGCCATAGGCTTTCTTGGGTTTAAAATCCTCTAGCAGACCTTGTATTGAATGGTACTTTCCTGTGCTTTTTGTTTGTAAACTGCTATTAGAGTATTCAGTCAATCAAGGTAGTATCCAGGGTCCCTTGAAAGTCGTCTTCTCTCATTCACTCGCTTTTACCACTGTCTGGTCTCGGACAAATATAGCATCTCTAAAGTTTTGCAGAGAGATTTCAAAGATACTATGAGCTGCATTGGGGTCCCGCGGAAACCTGCGTTGATCGGCGTTGCCATTAAACATGTTTAATCCATATTTTAAAGTGTACTTTTCCTCTCTTCCACGCTCCATGCCCTGGCCCCCCGTCTTGTGATTGGCTAGATGCACTTTTCCAGCCAATCACAAGACGGGGGAGGCGGGACATGGTGCGCGAGAGATAGCAATACTACATTTTAAAATATGGATTAAACAGGTTTAATCGCAACGCCGATCAACGCACGTTTCCGCGGCACCCTAATGCATCTTTGAAGTATCTTTCTTTAGATACGTTATATTTGTCCAAGACCAGATAGTGGTACCAGCGAGTGAATGGGAGAAGACATTGGGCCCGGTTTACCATTAGCTTTATGGTCTCAAATGGGGGTGTGGAGCAATGCAAAGGATCTTCCATATGAACTCTGACCTTCAGGCAAAAATGAGGAACATCTGTGATCCGCACATATCAGGGATTTACACAGCCCTTTGTGAAGGACATGTCGGTTTTTACTTAGAGAAATTACACCCTACTTTAGTCACTTTATTTACACTGATATTTACGACTAGCTTAGTGAATCGGGCACATTGACTGTCAAGGAACCCTGGATACCGCCTTCCCAAAAAAAGGTATTCAGGGTTCCGAAAGGGGCTAGTATAGAGCCCTGAGGGACTCCGCTCAACCATATGGGGTTTAAGTGGTTAATGACCCGGCTAGTAAACAAATTAAACAATTTTTGGTTTTGTAGTGAAACGGGACATCCAGGAAAGTGATGAGGAGGCGGTTCGTGTCAAAGAGCAGAGCATCTTGGAGTTGGGGGGTCTGCTGGCCCAGACCGGACAAGCTGCAGGTAATTACACAATGGTGTTTATATACCTGACCCTGGCATGCCCCGACAGGATGGGATAAACAACACAAGTCTGGTCATTTGTTGAAGTTCTCTCCTATAGGTGCTTGACTTGGGGTCAGGCTCAAGTTTTAAAAATAAGAGCAAGATTTATGCTTAAGACGCGTTTTGAGTGACTCATGGTGCTTGGCTAGCCTTGATAAAAGACTGTCGATGACCGTCTTGATCCAAGGCTAGGTGCTTGACTTGCTTTAGGATCCGATGGAAGACTTTCAAATTCAAAGTAAGGCTAGGCTCTGGTTTTGTACTGAAATCAAGCTAGGCTAGGGTAACCTACATGTTTGGAGTTCAAATCAATAGCCGGTTCCATTTTGGCACCAGTTAACAATTAGGTGAATTAATCTGATTCCATGAACTCAGTCTGTCAGATCTCTCTGCTCCACATTATTTAATTTGGAAATTGATTTTTTGTTGTACTATAAGCATGAAAAGGGTTTGACACCAAGTGCACTAAAGCCTGCACAGTTTTTCAACTGTGGGCAACCAGCCAAATACAATACAATCTTTTGTTGTGATTTGTTTAATATACCTGCCACTGCCACTTTGGCAAGTAACCGAATACCAAACCACCAGTGTTTTAAAAATATAGAGGTGGCAGATAAATGTGTACGCTAAATGTGTACATCCCATCCATAGTAGCATGTAGACCAGTGATTTGATCACAGATGCATGTGAACAAAATAGATGTGTGCCACTGCTTCTAGCTAGAGACATGGTCAGCGCTTCTGTTGAAATATTGACTCACCTGCCAACACTCTCCACCCCTTATAGAGCCAGATCAAGTTTATTTTGTTCTACTATCACAGATATATCAGTATCTGCTAATATGTTGTCTGGTAGGCACTAATACGAAACCTTTTTTTCAAAGCATAGGCATAATGCATAAACATATGCTTGGGTTCAGGAATTGTTGTTCTTTATTTCTAGTTATTTAAAATGATTGCATTTCCAGTTTACTGTTTGCAATGTACTGATGTAATTTTGGAGAGTAACATTCATTGTAAAACTATATCCGTCCTCCATTAAATACAATGTGTTGTGTTTGATAACCACAGATCATTGCAAATAATGTGTTTGATAATCACATTTGAGGGATTGTGTGTGTTTATATTTTACTCCCTAATATCTGTATCAGACACAAAAATACAGTATCGGCCAGGCTCTAATCCCCCTGCATCTCTCTCTATTTCTCTCCCCCTACTTGGTCTCTTCCTCTCCTTCCGTCACTCTGCTTTCGTGCGTCATCCCCTCCTTCCAGAGCTTGGTGGTTTGTTGAAGTATGTGCGTCCCTTCCTCAACTCCATCTCCAAGGCCAAGGCAGCGCGGCTGGTGCGCTTGCTACTGGACCTCTTCCTGGACATGGAGGCCGCCACGGGCCAAGAGGTGGAGCTCTGCCTGGAGTGTATCGAGTGGGCCAAGGTAGAAAAAAGGACCTTCCTCAGACAGGCCCTGGAGGTGAGTGGTAGAGGAGAGAGTGTCAGTTGTTTTACAGAGCTGTGAGCAGTGTTGATTTCGTCGACTAAAACTATGACACAAAATGTTAGTCGACTACCCTTTTTCACTGACGAAAACTAAATAAAAGCTAAATAAAAACCAAGCTATGATGACTACAACTAAGACTAAATATATTGACAATTTCATCAACAAATAAAAACTAGACTAAAATGTTAGGGAGGGACTAGTGGAGAAGATATCCAGTAGAACTAAAAGACAAGTCATTTTATGTTAGGTTACGCTCTGTGTTGCGCTCTGAAAATAGCAGATTTTCGATCTACAAGCAGATCTAGAGCTTGTAGATCGGCTATTTTCAGCATGCAACCCGGTGTAAAATCAGCCATCAAGGCACCGCCAAAATACATTTTAGTTGTCTAAATCAACTGTAGATTTAGTCGACTATAATATTATGATATTTAGTCGACTAAAACTAGACTGACAGTAAAACATTTCAGATTACTAAAATATGACTAAAACTAAATGGAATTTGATTCAAAAGACTATGACTAAAACTGAATACAAATTTGCTGTCAAAATCAACACTAGCTGTGAGTATATGGAGTAGGCCAAAATTCAAGGCAGGTGATATCAAGCCCTCTGCCAGAAACCTTGGAATAATCTTTGATTCAAATTTAAAGTTTGAAGCTGAAGCTTCAAATTTATATAGCACTTTTCTGAGTACCTAAAGACGCGTTTCATGGGAGCAAAATTCTATTATTCTATCATTAATGTCAGTTATGAAATATCTCTCAAATCAAGTAATTTTAAATATCGATAATTCCATTTCATATCATTTCATTAATTTCACTTTCATTGTATTACATTTTTTTTAATTTGTTTTGATCCTATTTGATTTATACTTCTCAAAGAAATGGGTGCCCAATAGAAATACAATATTTTCAGTTTTCATGAACTGTGTACATACTGCTAACACAAACTGCTCAAAAGAATTAAGGGATCAAAGTGTTCCCTTAATTATTTTGAGCAGTGTATTTTACCCGTTTCATCGTTGGTCATTGAGTAAGCACTTTGTAATGTGCTACATAACGTTATTCATTAAAAGTAGAACTAGAAACTTTGTTTGGAGGAGAGATATTAAAGGTTAAAGGATATTCTGTGACAGTATGATATTCTGCAGATCTATAGGTGCATTTGAAATTAATGCAAATTGTCAGGATTGTTAAGTTGCAGTAAGTAATATTTCCTGTGTCCCACCCAGGCTCGTCTCATCTCGCTGTACTTTGACACAAAGCGCTACCAGGAAGCGCTACAACTAGGTGAGTCTCTGGGTTTACTTTTAGTTCTAATATGATGTTTGGTGTCCTGCAAGTGTCAGGTAGAGCCACAATTATGTCCTTAGCTTTTAGTCCTTAGTTGCTGTTGCTAACTGAACTCACAAGCTATCAGAGCTGACTGCAGTAACACTGGCAGCTGGCAGTGTCAAAACCATATTTATAACTATACCCTGTTGCATAACTTTTGGTGCGAGATTGACTTGTAAATTTCAGTGTGAGCAGGTAGCACTTTGCTGAAGGACACAGGACATCTTAACTTTTGTTGTGGCAATAAAACTTGTGACCATTCTGTTGCAAGATATATATATATTATATATATATATATAATATATATATTTTGGAACCATTATTCCAGAATCACAGCTGCTAATGGAGCTGAAGAAGATGGATGACAAGGCTCTGCTGGTGGAGGTTCAGCTGTTGGAGAGTAAGACATACCATGGCCTCAGCAATCTGCCCAAAGCCCGAGCCGCCCTCACTTCCGCCAGGACCACCGCCAATGCTATCTACTGCCCGCCCAAACTACAGGCCGCACTAGACATGCAGTCAGGTAGAGTATAGGTGTGTGAGTGTGTGAAAGTGTATTATGATCATCTATGTGTATCCATGTATGTGTAACTGTGTGTGATTTCCAGGGATCATCCATGCAGCAGAGGAGAAGGACTGGAAGACCGCCTACTCGTACTTCTATGAAGCCTTCGAGGGCTACGATTCTGTTGACCACCCCAAAGCCATCACTTCTCTCAAATACATGCTGCTCTGCAAAATAATGCTTAATTTGTAAGATATACACTATTGTGCAAAATCTACTCTACAAATCCATGCTTAATTTGTAAGATATACACTATTGTGCAAAATCTACTCTACAAATCCATGCTTAATTAGTAAGATATATACTATTAGGAAAGATGTCCTCTGCAAATCTATATATGAAAACTACAGGCCTACCAATTGCAAGATTTGCTCAATCAGAAAGTATACTTAACAGTTTGATTTCTGCAAAATCATGCTAACCATGTAAGCTATATGTACTTCAGTGACTAACACATATGGCACTGAACGTATATATGCACCACTAGTAACAAATACATGCTCAAGGAATGAGCTAGAAACATGCTTGGTTACTTTTCTGCCCAATATTTTTGTATTCTTGTTAAAGACGTTGATAGTATATTATTAGTAGCAGTAATGTAAATTCGTTTTTAACAGAAGTTAGAGGTGTTTGCCTTTATTGGCTAGTACTGTGATTGCTGTGTAATTGATCTTTTGTATTTTTTCCTTTTCTTTCAGGCCAGAAGAAGTCCAGTCTCTGACCAGTGGGAAACTAGCGCTGCGGCACGCAGGACGACAGGTACCCCCACAGACAGGGTCGATTACATCTTTAAACAGTTTTTAAGATGTGGATATACTCTTACATCCTTGTCAAATGCTGATTTTCATTTATAAAGTACAAAACATGTGTACTGTTTAACTGTCAACATGACTCATAAGCTGTTGTAAACATCTCTCCTTTGTCTCCCTTGCAGACAGACTCATTGAAATCTGTGGCACAAGCCAGCAAGAACAGGTCGTTGGCAGACTTTGAAAAGGTGAGTGTTCAGAGTTCATGTCAGACCATCTGTGTACACGTTTTTTTTGAAGGTCGGTTTCCTGACAAAATGTTCTAATTCTGCCTTCAACGATGTTAGATAGATAGACCTTTACTGATCCCATGAGGGAGTTTCATTTGTCATGGCAGTACCGCAGTTATGAAACACAGAACAGATACAGAAAAAAAGATAGGAGTAAGAAGTAGTAGTAATAGTAATAATAATGTATTAATTTGTATAATAATAAAAAGCTTGCCGGTTATGGATTAGGAATAGTAGTACTGAGGTATGCTACAGAACTCTTGTCCACAGCACTTGGACTGTCTGGGATTAGCCTGGTGTATGAGCTATTTACAAGCATAGTTATAAAAGTAGTCGAAGTGCATTAACAGTAAATTAACATTATAGTCAAGGACCACTATCAGTATAATAACAGTATTAACAGGTATAACAAATGTCCAAGTCTACATAGACAATTTACTATGTGCGTAAATTGTGGGTAAATGACAGTCAATCGGCAGTGGATAGTGAGGAATATACAATCTATGCCCGGTAAAATCTTTTACAGTACATAGCTTAGTGTAATATAATTCATGACTTGGGTATAAATATACCGTGTGTGTAATTATGTGTGTAAATCTTTGTCAATATGGCAGCTAAATTCACAGTACAACAACAACGAAAACAATTCTACATTTAGGATGGTCCATCAAGACCATTTGTTTTCTGTATGATTCATAGATAAAAGCTTGTACTGTTCTCTTTGAAAAGAAAGTGAAGCTTTCAGATGATGGCGAACATTATTTTTGTACTTAAAATGTTCAGCGACATTATTTTTGTACTTAAAATGTTCAGTGAGATGTGACATTTCACATAAACCATCACTACAATACACTGTGTGTGTGTGGGTGGTGGGGTGGGGGGGAGTAATGTGCCATTTTTATCGCTCAAGTGCTTAATTGAATTCATTTCTGGTTTCTGTCTTGCTGGCAGGTGATAAGAGATATGAATTACCTAATTAATACAGTTTCTCTCTCTCTCCAGGCGCTAACGGAGTACAGCGCAGAGCTGAAGGACGACCCCATCATCAGCACACACCTGACCAAACTCTATGACAAGCTGTTGGAACAGAACCTAATCAGAGTCATAGAGCCCTTCTCCAGAGTCCAGGTATTATTCATGATAATTTATCTTTATCCATTTAGTCATTTTACAGCCTACAATGCAGAGAGCTTCAGGACAATAAAACGGGAGTCAAATGAAATAGAATAGAAACTTCCCTCTGGGCAGAGAGGGTATCTGGGTCACTAAGGGGTAAATTACGTGCCCATCAAACACTATTGGCCAGGTGTTTGCAGGTGGGAAGCCCGGGAGGGGATTGTGTTCTATCAGAGATGCTGAACGATCTGCATCCTGCGTCTCTTAACGCTTACTTTTAAGAAAGGACGCATTGAACCAACCATCACTGCTTTCTATTTTATCCTGCTACATTATGAACTAATTCAGCAATTACAATGCGGCACATTCCCGCACAACACAGCAATGTTAATATAATACTGCACTTGCGGGACTCGTCTCCTTTTCAGCAGAGTGTCCCCCTCCCCCTTCCCTCTCTGCGCGCTGGCTATGTGCATTTATACTTGAGTGTACGGGAGTGTTGCGCACCGAAACTGATGTACGACGCGTAAATCGTTGTTTTCGGTGAGACACATGCGTAAATAACTAATTTGAACGGAATCGCCTTTGTAAAAATAAAACACCAGTGCAATAAAAACTGTCGCAAACATATCTACTTTTCTGTTTCTATTATTCTTCCCCTGGGAAGTGTAAATTATCTTAAAACTGTAGGCTACCACAGTTTCTGTCCATCTCTCATCCCCTGCTCACTCTCTCTCTTTCTCTGTCTGTATTTCTTTCTCTCTCTCTCACACACACACACCTGTTCTATATAGGATATATATTTTTCTTTGAATTAGAATGTTGATGATAGATTATGATATGACATTTATTTTGTACATAGTTTTTTTTTACAAATAGTTTTCAAATTTAATAAATTTAATTATTACATCATGTGAACATGCATGAATGTAGCTATAATTGGATACAATTATAACTCTTGGAGATAAAAGAAAGCGAGAGAAGGAAAAAAGAAAACATTTTATTGGGCACCCATTACATTTTCCTGGGACCCATTTGAATGACCACCTGTGGGTCCTGGGACCCATTACATTTGAAACGGTTCAACATCACTGATTCTTTGTCGCAGCATTAGTGACTCCTACAGTTTGGTACCTGTTCAGCAGGTAGTGGACTCCATGTGTATGAGAGGAGGCATGTGGTTGTTGACATCCTCCCTAGGTCAACTATGGGCGTTAGCTGTGAAAGGGACTGTTGTAAAATGTATGCATTCTCACACGCAGGTCTTACTTCAGTGACGAGTTGGGTAAGGTGAACAAGTGTCAGACGTTTGACTCGTCAGGCTTTCCTGTTGCGTCGCATGTTGTCGAGGACGGCATGATTTACGATTCAAATCCTATCAGTATGTAACTTGCACCACTCTGCTGGTGCCTCACTCAGGCGTGTCTCACATGGCTCTAGTCCGTTTCTGATTGCGTGCCTGTCTTGTTTTAAATGGTTGCATGGTGCATCAACCTATTATGGGTTGGGTGTGAGAACGCACGTCTGCTTGCCACATCAAACGTCTGACACGACAGTAGTTGACCGCAATGGAAACAAGCTGTACGTTTTTTGCATTATCCTTTTGATTATGGTGGGTCAGATGTATGTTACATGTGACATATGTTTTATTTCATGATCAATAAAGATATCAATCAATCAAAGATGTTGCCCAACTTGTCACCATATTACGACCTGGGAGAGAAAAGAAAATCTAGGCAGGTGCAGAACCTCATCAGAGTCGTATAACATTGACCCCAATTACAGTATATCCCTCGTGCACAAACACTTAAATTGCTGGGTCTCTAAATTGTCTTTCTCCCTGTCCCTCCCAACAGATGGAACACATTTCCATTCTTATCAAACTCTCTAAGGTAAGGGTGCTACCCGTTTCTGCAATATTTCTTTCCACTTCCATTAATTTGAGCGTTTGATAGATTATCAGTGAGTTGTACTGTATCGTTTCTGTTGTCTGGTCTGCCAATAATCATCCTGTCAGAGAAACGGCATGTTTGCAGATCTCCATACATATTCCAGTCTATTGAAGCTATTCTCAAACATTGTTGCAAGTTTCTAATGATAAAACTGAGCTAGGATAAACAAAACTGGCAAGAAAATCAACAGAAAGCAGCAAAATACATGATAGGTAAAAAACTAAATTAAGATGCTAGAAGATAGAACCATCAGCAGGAAGTAAGTATAGTATAGTGTATAAAGATGTGTTCTTTCTCTTCCACGCAGGATGATGTGGAGAGGAAATTGTCACAGATGATTCTGGACGAGAAGTTTCACGGTACGAGTCTGTAAAACTCTTCCAATCCCAGCTGTGTGTTCCTGAATCTTTTCCTTGCCAGGGCTCTGGTTAATGACTGCCATGTCACGCACCAAAAATAGCTGATCTACAAGCTCGCTGTTGTGAACTTGTAGATTGTCTTTTTTCGGCACCCACTTGCTTCTAAGTATAAATCAGCCTTAATGTTCACGGTTTGATTCCCAACTCAGTGTACCTGTGTTGCATGTCACCATTCCTTTACCCCTACCTTACTGTCTTTCATCGTCACTTACTTAATAGCGCACCATAGCTGACCGGATAGTATGCCAAGTTCTGCCAACCATGATTGCAACATCAGTTATTTGACTCCTGCTTGAAGGCCTGTGTTGCATGTCTTTCACCCTGTCTGTCGCCGACTCGTCGTTTTACTGTCAGTATTCTCATTTTCCTGTCTAATTGAAGCAACAACAACAAAAACTTTTGAAGATGCCCCCCATGGAAATGGGGATTACTTAGTTGATTGTTAATAGTTATTTCTCTGACTGTTTCAATGAAACTAGGTATTTTGGACCAAGGCGAAGGTGTTTTGATCATCTTTGATGAGCCACTGGTGGACAAGACATACGAAGCAGCTCTGGAGACCATTCAGAACATGAGCAAAGTAGTCGACTCTCTCTACAACAAAGCCAAGAAGCTCACATAGGTCAGTCCTAGTGGGGATGCAAAATCTTACTAATTATCTTGTGCAGATTGCAGAATGAGCAAACGCATTCAATGCATATAGGGCAGGTTTCATTTTCCAACTAAAGGATTTCCTATGTTCATGTATTAGTGGACAGGTTGTGTTCTACATAAATGTGTCACATAATCACCCTTGAAAACAAAAACGTCACTATGGGGTTAGATAAACATTTCTGTTTACAATTATTGGTAAAGGTATCGTAATTTCTTAATGTGCAATAACAAACTGGTTGTTTCATGTAAGGAAGCATACCTACCGGATCTTCTTCTTAACATTTAAAGTAGTACAATCAACACAAAGTTTACATTTAAATTTCCAACAAAATGTCATCGGGATTTGTAACTTTATACGTGGATCGGCAGGATCCACTTTGAGACTAACTTGTGGATACAGACATACAGTATTTGGGAAAACTAATTTTAGTGTTCTTATTGTACGGTTAGTTGAATGGAGGGCTCATCTGACTACGATTGGTCTAGAAATAAATGCTGGTGTATTTCTTTCAACATGTGAGATTTGTTTTTGTTCATTTTTCCCTTGCAGACACTGTTGACCATCTGTCTCCCTGTCCGGAGCAACGTCGGCCAGTCAGACTTCTGTTGATCGCGCACTTCACATTTGGGATAAGAAGAAGGGTGGAGGAGGGAGAGAAGAAGAGGGGGAGAGTTTGAACTTTCAACAACCCAGCAAGCAAATAAACCAACTGAAGAAAAAAACAAAACAAAAACAGACCAACAGAACCACAGACTGACAGGACTCGGCTGCTTGCTCTCCTCTGTTCCCATTCCTCCTCTCTCCTACTCTCCTTCCCTCTTTTCAGTCCTTCGTTCTTTTTTCTTCAGATGACGGGTGTGTGATCTGAAACAAAGTGTGCCCCCCTGTGGACAACTCCAGGCACTGCGCTTCTCTCCACCTAATCTTTCTTGACACTGGTTATCCAATGGAACTGGGCGGCCCTCTCTCTGTTTCGGTTTCTGTCTGCACTGGCCATCAGGGATCCTTGTAAAATATCAATGAATACATATACAGTACTTATACATACATGTATGATAAAACTACAAAGAAACAAACGTAAGTTTGATCTGTTATCGGATTGTAATGGCGGGAGGTTTGAAAGGTTGAGTCTGTTTTTGTGTCTCACCTTGATGGTTCTGTTCCTGTTCCAGTTCCTGTTCTGTTCAGTTTTGTTTGACTCGCCAATCTCCTTTGATCTTGCTCTTAACGTGTTCCCTCCCTCTTTTTACTTATACCATTTCAACATGGATGAGAAGCACTGACTCTGCCCCTCCCACATACAGAGAACCCCCTTCCCCATTGGCGTCCCCTCATTCCTCGTGAACTTGGAACCCCCCAAAACATCAACTTTCCACATACCAAGTGTCTCGCTCAAAAGGCATTCTGGGGATGCGTGTCTGTGTGTGGAGCGGACAAGGATCTGTCCCCTGCCCTGAGAAACGCCACAGGGAGATTACATTTCCTCACTACCGTGCGCGGTGTCTCCCAACTTCCCCGACACCACCTCTGCACCCTCACTTCCTGTTTGTATATAATGTTGCCAAGCGCCACTGTCTATTCGAGGCCTGATGTATTCACACTATGCCCACTACCCCCGCCCACCCCAATTCACTTTTTTTATATAACGCTAAAGAACAGAGTAAAAAGCGCCACTCCCTGACTGAGGACTTGGCCGTTTACACAAAGTGCTTTTTAATGCTCGGTTTGTACAGGGCATGACTGGAGAGGACTCTTTGCATTATGAGATGCTTTGTGGTGTAGATACAGTGGGCCAGGCCAGGTTTCGCTGAGACGAAATCAAACTGTGCTATTTGGGGGATTTGTTTTTTTGCAACAACTTAGAGGGTTTACCATATATTACATAGAGAAAGACAAGTGCTAATAAAAAAAATCGGAAACCTGAAGTTGTGTCAATTGTCAAGGTCATGAAAGTGACTAAATACTCTGAACCTGTATGTGTGCATGTTCAACAGCATAAATTTACAGCCAGGGTCATAAATTATGTAGTAATGGCAGGGTATGCATTGTATACTTGTAATACTGGTGTATTTGTTTTCTGTTTTCACACTACATGAGGATGAGTGAAGTTTTGGCATCACTGTTGCTAAAGTCAATGACATGTCTGCATTGTTTCCACAACATATTTTAAGTGTGTGTACAGCCTTTGTCACTTTTAGCCTAATATGATTGGTTTTATTTAGTTTCAATATTCATGGGTCCTTGAAATTCACTTAGGCGATCACATGAAATTAATGTTTTGTAGAGGAGGGACCCCAACGACCACTGCTTTATGACAATTTTTGTCGATATACCTTGAAATAAGAGGCACTACGCTAGGCTTAGAGTAATATCTCAAGACAGATTCTGCTAGTCAGCACTCAGCACCACTGCCCTAAACATGTAGTGTTAGTTAGCCTGGGATCCAGACTGATTTGTTCCATTGGGAAGGTTTTTCTCACTTAAGTGAGAGAAAAAAATATCCGCTGAATGCGAATCAGTCTGGATTCCAGCAACAGTAATTGTTATAGGAATAAACACAGAAGCACCCAGGAGGAAGTGGACTAAGAAAGGGGAGGAGCCAAACAGAGTTCCTGTTCCTACACAAAAAAGGAGGCAACAACCGAATGGGTTCCCAGATTAGGTTGTACAGTGTATTAACGTGAAGAATTAGATGTTTGTTCAGCCATGAGCATGATCTTCATCTCTACGGTGATTGAGGCAATGGTTTGTGCTGGATTCTCAAAAAATACCCCACCACCGCCAGATGTGGCATATGAACCCTGATGCATTTCTGAACTTAAGTTTTGTACGTTCTTGTCTGACCCCTGACCGTTTGAAGATTCAGATAGCCACCTCTTCTGCAACTTGTCGGGATTGTAATAGTTAGGCTACAACTTAAAGTCACTGATTTATGACTTCTCATGTTCAACTGTTTTCACACTCAGCCAAATGTAGGCCTACTGTAGCCTATGTCAGTGGCTCCCAAACCGGGGTGCCCAAATTATTTTGGGGGGTCCCCAGATGATTAGCTTAATGTGCAACATCTACATGCTCACAACCATACTGGCTTTGCTTTCCATAATGTGCATGTTTGGGATTGGAGCTGACTCAGTAGCTTGTGGCAGGCCCAAGGGGCCAGTCTCTAGCCCTTTAACTAGGAGAATATCCTTTCTAAATAGCCCTTGATTAACTGCAAACAGCTCTCAGCAGAGGTCGATGGCAGCATTTGGGTCTATTCTGCATTTGAATAGGGACATCACCATTAAGCTTATGCGTAAACAACCTTATCACAACACCATTATGCATGCATAAAGCTTGTTCTGGATCCCATTCCCAGTGGCATATTGTGAGTTAAATCTTTAACGACATTGAGGGGGTGAATCATGCCTCATAGAGACTTCGTATTTAGAAACATCTCGAGGTGTATAAAGTTAGGGTGTTTACAGGCCACGGATGGAGTTTTATGCTCCTCTCCACGGTCAGGGCGAGAGGATAGGTTTCAGGGTTGCCAAGTATGCTTATTATAAGCGACTTTGGGCTCCTTTTTCCGTAAGGTTGCTTGTAAATATCGGTGGTTGCGGGTTTTGGGGGGCTTGTTTCTAAAGTGTAGTTGGTTATGTTGGGCTTACTGTGTAATGTTGTTTAAACCAGTGATTATTTAAACAGTTTCATGGCAAGGACCCCCAGATTAATATGCATTTGTCCGCAGATCCCCCCCCCCCCCCCATAGGACACAATTTGTGTTGTTTAAAATGTTTAAATATATTACAATTTAAAAAAATAAATCAGATCTACAAGCTCTCAACGCATCAGCTATTTCCAAATAGCCATAGCCTAATAGTAGTCGCTTCTTTTGGACTCGTTTTCGTAGACCTAGTTGCTTGTTCCTCTCGCAAAACCTGGCAACGCTGATAGGGTTTTGCTCTTGGTTTCTGTGGAGAGAACAGGGGAGCCAGACAGGCGACAGTCCTCTCAGTCTGGGCCCCGGGGCCCCGGGGCAGAGGCAGGGATGGACCAATGAGATCGCAGACATCCACTCCCTCCAGCCTCCAGCCTCTGCTCTGCGCGGCGCGCCCTGTAATTTGGAGTTTTAACTTGGGCTGGGCGCCGCCCCGCCACACCGGACAGACCTTCAGCCCCGCTGCCTCACTGACTCGCCAAGGGACTTTGGATCTAGACGCAAGCTTTACTCACACATCTTGGGAGGATTTCTGCGCGTTGAGAATCAGCACAAAATCATATTCCGGAGGGGATTTGAATCGCAGACCTAGGCTGTGTCAGAACTCAGCCGCCGCAACATTGGTATTTCGAAAAGGTAACTGGAAGACTCGTCCCAAAACACGCTCGCCCCCATTTCTTTAGCGGACCAGCGGTTCTTGTATTGTTTTACTGAGGATAACTTTAGAGTTAGGCATAGTTTGACTGAGGTTAAGTTTAGGAATAAGATTAGGGTTTGGCACCGCTTTACTGAGGTTACGTTTAGGAATAAGGTTAGGTTTAGGCATAGGTTAGGTTTAGGAATAAGGTTAGATTTAGGCATATTTTACTGAGGTTACGTTTAGGAATAAGGTTAGGTTTAGGCATAGTTTAGGCTACTGAGGTTAGGTTTAGGAATAAGGTTAGGTTTAGGCATAGTTTACTGAGGTTACGTTCATATGAATAAGGTTAGGTTTAGGCATAGTTTACTGAGGTTACGTTCATAGGAATAAGGTTAGGTTTAGGCATAGTTTACTGAGGTTACGTTTAGGAATACCCGGTGAATACCCCCGGAATTGGCCCGGGGCAACTGTGTTTTGGGGCGAGCGTTTTTGGTATCCATTCGAACATGAACGGACAGTCTTCTTACGATGACAAGAAACCCGCCGTCGCGGGTCTCAGCTCCTCCGAGCTCCCCGCGGCTGGCAGCTCTCTCCCGGCCACGAAGGACTCCCCGACGCTCCCCGAGTCCTCCTCCACGGACATGGGCTTCTACAGCCACGGCGGTCACCACGACTTCTACCAGACGGCGCAGCAGTCCTACGCCAGCACACAAGCGATGAATCCGTACACGTATCACCACTATAATCTGAACGGAATGGGGCCGGCGAGCACCTATCCGGTGGCCAAGACAGAGTATTCTTACCCCCATGCGTCCTACCGGCAGCACGGACACTTCAGCAGGGACGTCCAGTCTCCCTTACAAGACGTTGGTAAGCTTTTACGCACGGGATAAAGTGGAGTTCTTTTTGTGTCCCGTGCGGTCAGAAATGTTCCACTGACTGTCCCATATAATAACTGCTCTGCTCTTATAGTCTACTCGTTTATTTTTCCTCTAGAAATGTGCTGAATTGGGGGAGTTTGATGGAAATTTGTTCCCCCTTGATTTCATTGATGGCCAGGTCTATAAATACAACAGTGAAATACGATTATAAAAGACTCACAATTTATGGCACATCAACTACCCTAGATTAGAGAGTTTCAACCAACTTTCATGATCAATTTTCCTTTCAGTTAGAGGATTTTTTTTAGAATATCAAGGATCATACTGGTCAGGTTCATAAATATCAAAATGAATGGTCACCTCGTTTAGCCAACATTTAGCCAAAATGCAATGAGGCAATGCAACAAAAAAAAGGCCACACTGACTATCCATCAAACCCACACTGATTCAATCTGGACTATTTTAGTAGGCCTTATGATGACGATGGCATTCAGTTTATTCATTTCATTTTGCCAACACTGTTTTACACACATACGGAGCTTACAAGTTTAGAGGTCCTTTAGTGGAGTAGTAGTAGAAAAAAACAAACTCGACAAGCTGGTATACCGTTTTTGACATTCCAGTTTGGAAGACTCTGTCTTGGCCCCAGGGCTTTGGCCCGGGGCCACGAGCATCAGGTGTCACGACATGTCAATCATCAAGTCACTGGAAACACCAGCGGGTCGGTATCACGCAATGTCTTATGTCGAGTTTCTGTAAGAAAAGTTAATATGCAAAACAACAGGACAAAACAAAAGATACAATTCAAGCAAGCCTACTGCCTACAGGCAACATGAAAAGCACCTATAAATCTCTCCCCCCACGTCTGTGGGAGACACGCAGACCAAAATTATAAGTTACAGTGGCGTCGGAATTTCTTTGAAATTTCGGGGTTGTGTGCAGCAGCAGTGTCTATTTTTGTGTCTCTGAATCCATGAGTAAAATAAACATTTTTAGGATATGCAGATTGGTGAACATAGTAGGCCTATTTATAGGCAAGGAATTATAAACTATGAGCAATTGCACTTATGCTACCTCTATGCTCAATGAGGTAGACTACATAGATTTTGTCTTAATTTTTGTACCCCTTCCCCTCTCATCAGCAGTGAAAGAGGAACCAGAAGTAGAGGTTCGGATGGTGAATGGAAAACCCAAAAAGATCCGGAAGCCTAGAACTATTTACTCCAGCTACCAGCTGGCAGCTCTCCAGAGGCGCTTCCAGACGGCCCAGTACCTCGCTCTGCCTGAGCGGGCCGAGCTGGCCGCCCAGATGGGCCTCACACAGACACAGGTGAGGAGGTGGATGGACATGGTGTCAAAAATCAAGTGAATAGAACCCAATATCAGTCCAAAATAGAATAGATTGTATACTTCTAAATGTATTACAACCATGGCATGATTTATAGCTACTGGCTTAGAATAGAATTAGACAAGACAATACAATACAGTGGCTACATATCCACTACCAAATGGAGATGAAAGCGTGTTTGTCAGTCAGCACCAGAGATCCCTATCAGTAAGTTGACGTGAGGTGAGTGTTGTTTCTCTGGTTAGAATTAGGCCGCTACCCTTTTATTGCCACATGGCTTATTTACATGTGAGTGATAAAAATCAGGGCCTAGCCTTGCGTCACCAGGCTTTCTGTAGTACCTGTGGAAAGCCTGGTTTCCATTCCATTCTTAACGAGTACCATCCGGTCTAGAGCCTGCCTACTCCAAAACTGTATCCAGTAATTTCCATACACATACATGCACGCGCGCGCGCACACACACACACACACACACACACACACACACACACACACACACACACACACACACACACACACACACACACACACACACACACACACACACACACACACACACACACACACACACACACACAGACCGTTTCCATATCTGGCAAAGCGACGTGATCCCATTCTAATCAGTACATGGGTGTGTTTACTATTTCACGTGCAGCGAAGCACAGCATCATGGTCTGACGAATGTGACATTCCCGTCATGCTTAGTTTACCTCAAGAAGATTTGTTGAACATGTGCTGTCTTTATCAGCAATGCCATCCTCTAAATCCACTATTGTGACACCTTAAACCCTCCTGGCCCTCGGTGACTCCTAGTAGTTGTTCAAGTCTACCAGCTTGTAAATTGCGTTCACCTCATATCCCAGGTCACTGATTAGACAGCTAGAATGACAAGCATACTAGGATATCCAAGTGCAAAAAAAAAAGCAAGACTGAATTCTCCCCTGTCATTTAAGTGTATGAATGAAGTCATTCAAGTAACACAGAGACATCCAGACAACTGCAATGAAACATGCACTTGTCTCTTCTGCAGGTCAAAATCTGGTTCCAGAACCGACGGTCGAAGTTCAAGAAGCTCTACAAGAACGGAGAGTTCCCGCTTGGAGACATCCCGATTGACCACAGCCCAGACACCAGCGATCCCATGGCCTGCAACTCCCCAACATCACCGGCCGTTTGGGAAAACAGCAACAACAACAACAACAACAACAACCAGACGAGCAACAACAATGCCGATAGCAATGGCAGTAACAACAAAAATAATACAGCACCAAATAATGCAGTACCAGATGCTACCAGTCGTGGACAGGGCCCTTTCCAGCCTATTGTCAGCTCATCATCGTCGGGCTACATGGGGGAGTATTCACACCAGAACTGGTACCAGCAGCAGGGGGCAAATTTAGGCATACAGGAGCCAGGTTCAGCTCATCACACAGCCTCACCCGCACCACCATCCACACAAAGTATGGGAGCTGTGTACTGATGCTGTGAGACCCAGCAAAGGGCTTTGGGTGCCATTTTGACCAGAGCGCTGTGGGAAGAATGTCGACTTTTGAAGATCTGCGGTAAGACTTAAAAAAGAGAGCGAAAGAAAAAAAGCCTGGTATGGATTTTGGGTGATGTTGGGAAAGGAGTCTTGACTGCAAACCCACAGACTTTCTTTTGTTGAAGTGGATTCCCCTGCTGTTGACTTAAGTGAAGTAAATCTTCAGGATTTAGAAAGATACGCAACACTGAAGTTGTCACGTTGGCATGGCAATGGTACACCTTTTAAAACTTTAAGTCCTCTGTTGTCAAGTCAAACTTTTCAAAGGTGCTTTAAAGAACAACCAAGGACATACATACAGATTGGAACAAGACAAAAGATGCGCATCACAACGTGTCAAGTGGGTAATTTATCGTTGCTAGCTTAACACTGAGCAAAAGCAATGACTTGACATCGCATTTGCAGGATTTGGAGAGATTATACCTCTGGGTAAATTAATGTCCTCATGTTGTAAGGCCAATATTGCTGAACAGTACGAGTCCACATTATTTGCAAATTATTTGTAGTGTTTCATCTGTCTCCTTTTGAGTACTAAATAGGTAGACTTTACTTTGCTGAGACAATTCAGAAGGTGTCAATTAAGTTGATAATCACAGAAATACATTGAACTCAACTGACTTTCAAAGCTTTATTTCTGAGATTGTGTCTACTCAGATTGTCATTGTAATGTCCTAAATTATTTGCTAAACCACCCATCTGGTATTCCAAGGATGTTAAAACACAAAAACAACGAATTATTCGCAAATGGTATTTTGAAAAAAGAAGGAAAGGTATGTTTATGTTTAGTCAACTGAACTGACCTGAAATCTAAACGTTACTCGGTTTTAGACATTTGGATGCGGACGCAGAAAAGCATAAAACACAACACATACTGTACTCACAATAGACAAAATACACAGAAAACATGTTGAACATGTTGAAATCAACAACATAACATGCAGAAACTGAGGAAGGAAGGCATAGGTGGAGGGACACAGGACAGAGAGTATCTCCTACACATTACCTTCACCTGACAAATTCCCAATTTCTTCTTTCTCAGTGCAGTTGAGCAGGTTCGTGACACGTGAGAACAGATTTGTGTGACAGGTTTATTTATTGTCATACCAACTCACTCAAAGTTTCTAAGAATTATTCTCATATATATACTATATATATACTATATATATATATATATATATATATATATATATATATATATATATATGAGAAGAATTCTTAGAAACTTTGAGTGAGTTGGTATGACAATAAATACACCTGTATATACACACACACACACACACACACGCACGCATGCACGCAAGCACGCACGCGCACACACACACACACACACACACACACACACACACACACACACACACACACACACACACACACACACACACACACACACACACACACACACACACACACACACACACACACACACACACACACACACACACACAGATCAGCACATAGATCAG
>NC_139948.1:23199165-23211665 GCF_963454915.1 Gymnoscopelus microlampas
GAAAGGAATGTACCTCGTCCCTCAGAGAGAGAGAGAGAGAGAGAGGTTTGAGAGAGAGAAAGAGAGAGAGAGGGAGAGAAAGAGAGGGAGGGTTATATCCTCAGGATTTGACTGTGAAGGAGGGTGAAGTTGGTCTCACACACACACACACACACACACACACACACACACACACACACACACACACACACACACACACACACACACACACACACACACACACACACACACACACACACACACACACACACACACACGTAAAGGTGGGTAAAGGTGATCTCAAACACACACACACACACACACACACGCGCGCGCGCACGCACGTGTTGTGCAAGTATTACTTCTGTAAAAAAAAATCTAGCTAACCTGTGCGTGTGTGTGTGTGTGTGTGTGTGTGTGTGTGTGTGTGTGTGTGTGTGTGATTATTTAATTTCATATTCACATTTGTCATACTACGGACAGACCTCTGACCTCACGCTCATGTCCCATGACTCAGCCGTAACCATATAAGGAGCTATGCCCAAATATGGAGTGTGTTGTCTAACCCCTATGTGTCTTCATGGCATCAGCAAACAAATCAGTCAGCCCATATATGGGCATATACCGATGACATCGGGATCTCCATATATGGGCATGAAAGGGACAAGGACTGACAGATACAGAGATCTCCATTTATGGGCATAAAAGGAACTCTCCATATATGAACATAAAAGGGCTGACAGATACAGATATCTTGGTCAACCATATAGAGTTTAGGTCCATATTTCAACTTTTGATCATCATGCAAGAGCTATTTTCACTATTTTGTTTTATTCTTCTAATAATAGCCTAATAAAATCATGTGTATCCTGCAGACCGGTCAGGCCCTAAGCGCTGGGTGGGCGTTTTGCAGAAACCAAAAAGTGGAAGAGACAATCAGCGTCTGTCAATCAGGGCCCTGATCTGGATGCATACACGCATGTACACAAATATATACACACACACGCCTGTAATATATTTTGATTTTACACATAAGAATATGCATGCCTGTGTGCTTTTGCATTGAGTGCATGTGTGAATGCATCCGTTTAATTCTAGCATCTCTGTGTGTGTGTGTGTGTGTGTGTGTGTGTGTGTGTGTGTGTGTGTGTGTGTGTGTGTGTGTGTGTGTGTGTGTGTGTGTGTGTGTGTGTGTGTGTGTGTGCGTGCGCGTGCGTGCGTGTGCGTGTGTGTGTGTGTCTTAGTTTGTGTGTGTGTGAGTGCGACTGTGCGTGTGCGTGTTTGTTCACCACGGGCCAGGTTTAACAAGCTAATATAAAGTGGCCCCTGCAGCTTAGAACTTGTTTTAATTAATATGTTTTCCTTCTCATCTCTCTCCGTCACTGGATCTTTTTCTCTCTCCCTCCTCCTATCTCTGCCTAAACCTTTTCCTAAATCTGCCTCTTGCTGTCTTTTTATTCATAAACTACTTTTTCTTCTCTTTCTCTTTTGTACTATCTTTCTTTTTCCGAATCTCCTCCTCTCTTGCCCTTTGAATGTATCTTTCCCTCCTTCAATCTCCCTCTCATTTAATCTTCCTCTATCCCTTCGTCCCTCTGTCTCCCTTGCTCTCTTCATCTCTGAACATCCCTCTTAAGACTAATTCTTCACAAACAACACTGTCATATGATGGAGTATAGATTACATTTGATCAAAATATCTTTGTATCACTGTCTCTCACTGTCTCTCACTGTTTCTCACTGTTTCTCACTGTTTCTCACTGTTTCTCTCTCTCTCTCTCTCTCTCTGTGTACACACTTATCTTATGTTTCCCTGCGTTTCTGGGCAGCAGCAGGGTTTTAACAGTGTGCAAGGAGGTCTACATTCACACTTCCTGTTTGTGTTATTTATCCCTGCACTGTAAACAGGGATGCAGTAAACAGAATGTTTACTGCATGTCTCTACAGGAGTCTAGTCGTCTATAAGAGAGTCTATAATGTGTCTGTCTATGTGTCTCACTGCCAGCAGGCCACAGAAGTAGCTCCACTATTACTACTCCATACTATCCATATTTGTTTAATTCTTTTTTAATTCTTTAACTGTAAAGTAATTGTATAATGGAAGTAAATCGGGCTCTGATGAGGCTTAAACCTTACCCAAATGTGGAGACATACGTCTAGATATTTCATATGACTGATGTCACAGGCTGGATAGAGCTGAGGAAGAGCTCGTTTAGCTCCAAACGTCACAGCAACTCTTGGTGCAATAAAGCAGTCGTTCTCTGACTTTTTCATGTCAAGGACCCCCAAAATGATATGTATCTGGCTGCAGACCACCATCTCAGAAATAGTTTGTGCCAGGGACCTCCAGAAACAAAGATTTGAGTAAATGATCTTGACACTTTCATTTCACCACAGTTTGCAAAAGGTTGTGTCAAAGGATCTCAGAGCCCTATGGTGGACTAACTCATATCATGAATTATGAATGAATGAATTATGGACAGTTTATCAACAATGAGTTGATAGACTGACGTGTACAGTCTATCAACAGTCAAAGAGTCAGCAGTCAACAGTTTGCAGGTCACACTCATCTCTATAGTCTATAGATGGCTACAAGACAAGGCAAGGCAAGCTTATTTGTATAGCACATTTCAGCAAGGCAATTCAAAGTGCTTTACACAAAACAGGCATAAGGACTGGCCAAGTGGCTCCATGGTATCCCAAGGAGGGATAAGTCTTTGAATGAACGTGTTCTTGCTTATTGTAGAGAGGATGAGAGGTGACATCTGACTGATTTAAATGAGCAGGGCTTAGCAGGTAATCATTTTGAGAAATGAAGTGTTGTTGCCCGACTCGAGGAATCAGAACTTTTCACATTTATGGTGCCGCTTTAATGGTCTGAAGGGTATGGCGTATCATAAAACCATATCATATTGTTTGGACCGATCAGCCATCAGAATTGAGCGATGACTAGTGCAGAGTGGGTGGATTTATGTGATGTATTGGGCGGGTCAATCTGCATTAATTAACTAAATTAATTATTTTGACAGTCCTAGTTTCCACAAAACTTCTCTAATATTTTTTTCTGATACAGTATGAGTGGAGCAAAGCCTGTGTGAATGCGTTGATATTTGAGGAATGGCAGGCTTGCTCAGTCTCACAGTTGAACTGTCATTTTAAAACGCCTATATCACCGACTGATCCTCGAGGCTTAGCTAGAAGCCAGGGTTGGTGGCTACATCCTTGGAGGGACTCTTGGTTGCGAAACTCGTTTGGATGATGATGGTGGGATTGTAACGGACCCTCCGTTTGTTTATATGGAAGACCTTTATTGTGAAAACCCATGCTAGCCGATATCACTAGCCGATATTGCTGCTCACAGAACACAGCTCTGCAGAGGACTGTGATTGATGGCATTGAGTTCACCTGTGTTGCTGAAGCCAGCATTTGGGCTACTTAGCAGAGACACTAGACCGCCTCATTCAAACATTGCAGCCCGGTCAAACAATGCTCAACTTTAAGTGAAATATGCACCTTATTTGGGACGGACGGGACAGATAAAAGTTGTTTGGCCACTGGCAGGACACCCAGGACGGACGGGAAAGCTCTTCAGTGACTGATTGTGAGTGACGTTTGATCTTTCCAAACAATATGCCGACGTGAAATCTGTATGGAATCTGGGCTTAACACTTTGCAATGTGTTGTTTCAGTTATGCTATCAAAGAAAATGCCGTGCCATGGTCTTTAAGGTTTTAGCACCCAGCTGGAAGGGGAACAAGGTACATGAATGAATGTCTTTAAATGTTATGAAATTATATTGTTGTATTGATGGTTACTGGAGTTTGACATGGTCTTATTGTTGGGTTTTTATTTGTCATGGTTGATACCGTTGTCACTGTATTGCATTTTGATAAGGTTTGAGCTATGCACAGTAATGATTTATTGGATGTATCATGTACTCAAGGTTATTTTTGTAGACCTACTGTGTATGTTTAGACTTGTGTTGTATAATGTGGTGTTTTATGATTATTTACGCTGATGCTTTCTTTTGTCCCTTCTCCCCCTTTGTTTCAGTTTTCACGTTGATTTATTAAAGATCCTATAAATTCATCAGTTGGACTTCACCATTATTTCAGCCTGGGTTCGCTACAGGGATGAATACTACGGACCTTAAGCGGCGTGACAGCGATGTGTCTGGAATGCCTGAATTCTCAGAAGAGGTGGAATCCTTGTCATTGGAGGCCAGGAGTACCAGAGCAGAATGGCCCATGGTAAGAAGAAATTCTTGATTTCTTGAGTTGAATGAATCTAGCGAGCATGTGAGATACAGAGCACACTGACTGGCAGACATATTAGGGTATACACTGTATACCCTAATATTTTGACTTGATGAGGGCTGTGACCAGTTGCGGACACACATGCACGCTTCCAGCCATTGTCATAACTACAGTATATCACTTTATTATTTTAGTTTATTATTAAGAAGAATAGCTACTTTAATTATTGATATTACAGTTGCAGGCTACAAGACATTTGGTATGAGAGGTGAAATAAACAATGCCATTTTTGTTTAAGGAGCCCCAATAAGCCATTTGTAAGTAGAACAATAACATTTCAAGCGGAGTCATAACGGGTAGTATGTTTTTACTTTTCTAAAAACCATGTTGGGGGCCGCATTGGACCTCTTTTGGGGCCTCATTAGCCCCCAAAAACTGAGTTTGACACCCCTGCGCTACGACAACAACCTGAGCGTTAAGGACCTCAGCAACGGGATCAACACGCACTCACTGCCGCCAAGAAGGACAACGACTTCATCTACTTGAACACCGTGCCTGATGTCAAGGACCTAGAGCCCATCAATCACTGCAATGCATTTCGGGCCAAGGCCGCCGCCGTCACGGCCTACAGCATACATGGGCAACTGGCGGCCCGGGGGCCACATGCGGCCCCCACCTTCACTTAATGCGGCCCGCAGGTTAATATCGGAATACTGATACATTATTGATTTCAGCTGTTACAATTCCAAACATGCAAACATGACCCGCTTTAATTACTTCAGTCTATATTAGTAGCTTAATGACTAGTATTAAAATTATATTGTCTTTTTTTTTGTCCAGTGTATTTGTATTTAAGTTAAAATGGTTAACATAAGTATAACTAAATGCATTTGAAATTAAATAAAAATGTAACTTTTCAGGATTCCAATTTAGATCAATTTAGATCATTCCATTCAACTCGATAGAGACAGAATCGTAGATCATTCCTCCCACTAGTCTCGGTAACCCCCAGATGTCAAACGTAACCGAGTAGGTTCTGGTGGCCAGAAATACCTGGTGGGTCCAACCGTTCCGAGGTCTCGATTTGTGGGTCCAACCATTCCGAGGTTGCCGAATTTGCGGGTACGACCGTTCTGAGCTTGCCGGATTTGTCTGGGGCGAGTGGACTTTTGTGGCTAGACATTCGTCAGTTTGACCGTTCTGACGTCGCCGGATTTGAATTTTTAGGCCAAATTACCGACCAATGTAACTTCCTCACTCAGTGACTGACTCAGTCCGTCAGTCCGTCAGTGACATTTGTGTGTATTGGGCTGGGATTGGGATTTCTTCAGACATATCAGGGAGGGATATTAGAAACTTAATTTGAAATGATTAGAAGGAGGAAAGGGGGTGAGAGAAGTGAAAAGGTAACAGAATAGTAAAACTAAAAAGCTTTGTGCCAGTGTTTAACCACTTGGTTAATAGACCCAGGGGTCTAGACTCTATACGCGGTCCCCTCCTTTTTTCCCTCTACACCAAATGTATTTGCTGAAAATAGGTGGTCTACAAGCTCACAATGCACCACAATGCTTCACAATGCTTCACAACGCACCACAATGCAACAAGTCGTAGTGATCTTGTAGATGTGCTATTTTTGCAGAATGTTTGCCTATTATGACATGCTCAGAATATAGTGCTTCATGTGGTTCATTATGTTTTTCAATAAATTGCACAATGCCTTTGTAATGTGTGCCTCTTTAAGAAAGAAACTATGGCTTACCGCCAGAGTTGGGACTCTGAGTCTTGGCCATAGAAGGCTGCCTGGCTGGGAATGGTTGACTCCACAGTTGGACCAAACCAAACCGTTTTAAAATTATATTTTATGTGAGGGGAGTGGTGGTTGGTGACATGCAGTACAGGACTTGAACCAGCTTCAAACCTATGATGACATAACTGGTATGTGTGCCATGTTCGTGTAATAACAGATTCAGCCACCAGGGTGCACCTTCTCAAACAATTTACAACTTTGGTTTTTAGTTGATACCATCGTCATACACAGAGACTTACAATATAAACAACATTTGAAAAGGTGAATATTTTAAAATCCCATAATAATAAATACTATCACTAAAAAGTGAAAGGGATGAGATTATTTTGCTATATAGGCTGCAGAGGAGAGCCTGACATTGGAATGTGGATATCATCTGGATCACCTTAATAAATACAAAATATATAAGCTATTAGGTCTTTCACGTGTGTGTGTGTGTGTGTGTGTGTGTGCGTGTGTGTGCGTGTGTGTGTGAGAAAGAACACACACACACACACACACACACACACACACACACACACACACACACACACACACACACACACACACACACACACACACACACACACACACACACACACAGTCTTCTTTTTTTCCATTGACCCCTCTCGTGGTCAGTGGGTCTATGACCTGCCTCACATCAACATGTCTCTCTCTATTTTGCAGACACGAGCTAACAGGCTAACAGGGCAACACACCTGCAAGTCATTTAGATAAACGGCCCTTTTCATTGTCAACCAGTAAACTGTCAACGAAGAGTCCTCAGTGATCCACTCCTCCTCTTGTTCTACTTCATGTAGCCTACTCATGTGATCGGGAAAGTTACTTTATAAATAAATGCAAATCTGGTTTACTGACTAGCAGTGGTGTAAAGTAAGTACATTTGCAATACTTTTACTTCTACTCCACTACATCTCAGAGGAATATATTATACTTTTACTCCACTACAATTATTTGAAAACTTTAGTTACTTTGTAGATTTTGATCATTTTTTATTACAAAACACAGTAACCACTTCAGTCCTATATGTTTCGGCCATTTGAAAATAGCTGATCTACAAGCTCACAATGTGCATTGTGAACTTGTTGATGGAATTATTGTACATGATATCATTTTATCTATATTATAAAACAACATATTCAGGATTTTCGGATATTTTTAATATCAAAAAAGGATGATACAATGATAATGTAGCTAATTAATGTAATTGCTTTATGAAATGTATCTGTAATGTAGGCTAAAGCACAGGTGCCTCCAAAATGTAGCAATAAAATATTTTCACTGGCGTTCCATCACAACCTTGATTTAATTATTGCAACGGGATAGTAGTCAGTAATTGAAGCATCTCTCCCCTCATTTTCATCTGAAATAAAGCAAGTAATGACCTGCTTTTAAAAGGAAAAAAGCAACATGCATTTTGTCCATCTTTTCCTTTTTTTCTGTCAGGTAATGGTTGCATGTGCCGTTGTCGTAAATCTGCATAGGCCTATTTGATCCTGTTTGTCAAAACAAATAGACTTAATTATGGGCTACTACCCACAAAAAAAGGAAAGAAAACTGTAATATGATAACTGTTTTAAGGTCACTGTAAACTGATAATAGTTAGCAATTTGTGGAAATATATTTCTGTAATCCCCTGACGTGTGATCCGTTACTTCCGTCATCCTCTCGTCTACTGTCGGCTGGTGGAGGGATCTATTCCCAACAGCCTGCAAATTACACATAATTACCTGCTCGTCGTCGCAGTGAAAGCTTAATTCAACAAGCTGTGCCCTAAATTACCTTTAATTGGGGTGGTCATTTTATAAAATCATTGCCAATGCTAGCCGACCCATTCTTCGCCTCTCCAGATGTTTGAGGGAGTGAGGGATGTGAGCCGTTTCTTGTGATTTACGACTCTTGTGATTTCTTGAAAACACCTTGGGTTACCTTAGGCGTAGGGTATTTTTTATTATTATATAAACGCCCAAAACAATCTGATTCAGTGTGTTTTGTTTAATTTGAACACTGTAAAAGCCTGAGTTGTAATTGATATCTACATTTAAATGGATAAATGAACATTGAAGATTTTACGTTTGAATTGTTACAGTTGCTGAAAGTAACCGTCCATCTTTATTTTAATATGTTTAGTGTTTTCTCTCACTTTTCATTAAACTTTAATTATCACCCCCATTAACAAATGTAATTGCTGCACACCATCAGAGAGAAATACATGCGACATTTAACAGTTTAATTTCTGAGACAGTTTACATTAAGGAAACTCAGCTGGTCAGTATTTGCTGTCATATGAAATTACTGGGGATTTGAAGACAAGAAAAAAAAACTAGCTCTATTGATGATCACTGGTGATTTATTTAAAACGGCGTACAATATTTTGACCCACAGCCATTTCCATTGGCAGAAATGTATATTTCTGAGACCCTCAGATACGCTGGAAAGTCCAACTGTCAGGAAACACAAGTTTATAAAGTCTTTATTCAGTTCTTATTAAGGCCACCGGCCCACAAAGTCAAAAAACACAGAATATATGAAACCGATAAGACCAACCGGCTGAAGATCATTCATCATGGGCAATGACAAAAAACAAGAACCAAAAAACTGGAAGACAAGGGAGACTCCAAAGAAGGACTCAATGGGAGAACTGAGATGCTGCTCGTAATCAAAGTCGTATCCACTTTTACACAATCAAGAGTTAAATGAAACACATAGTGTTGCTGTGTACCTTGACCTAAAGCAATACTTTGTCCGAAACATGTTCTTGTTGAATGTGGCCTCCCTCCTCTCTCTCCTCCCCTCCCTCATCACATCATTTGAGTCCTGGGCATGGAGTCCTGATGATGATGACTTGGGTACCAATGTCCAAAATTGTTCATGTATCCACCGGAGTGCACAGGCGTGCCTTTATTGGCCATGGAGATGTCCCACAGAGGAGGGGGCATCCCGGGGGAGCAGGGCGAGGCAGAGGATGCTGGGTGCAGGTGGTCTCCTTCAGGTCCACAAGGACCATTCTTCATGATCTTCTTGTACTTGGAGCGCTTGTTTTGGAACCATATTTTCACCTGGAGGAGGGGGGGAGAGAGAGACAGGTGTTATAGTGATGATTGTGTGCAAGTCTCTGTAAGCTGGGGACATGAAGAAGCTCAATATACAAAAAGTGTACATAGATGTTAAGGCCAGACATTATTGCACACTGATAAAAGCCACAAAATGAGAATATGTCTGTGTGCAGCCGGGTATTGGGCTGGCCTCCTCAGCATATAAACTGTATTATGCAGTATTCGTTTTCACAGCCATCCAGCTATTATTCTGCACTGTGTTGGTATTAAGCCAACTATGTTGTCGTTGCCTAAAATAATTGATATTCCCAGTGTTTCCAGCATGCATGCAAATTGGGCGTCAAATTATGTGAATATGCCTGCCGGGCAACATGTTAGCTTTGCGGGGATGACGATGAATTATAAATAATTACTTGCACTCAGTGAACAATGCTTTGATCTAAAAACAAGTTTTAACAGCGATATAAAAGAGAAAAAAAAACATTCAGCCAAGGATTGCATTGCCAGGAGAAATGCGCCTAGCCATGCCCTGGGCCAAACTGTAAACACAGCAACACAGAGAAAGATGAAAGAATGAAATAAACAAGCGACAGAGATTTCATCCTGGCACTTTGGTTGTTTGTGTCTTTTTCACACCGACAATTCTTCAGAAATCGAATTTACGGATATTTGGTGAACAGTTGACGAGGTTGGAGATGTGGCACCCACATCGTTGTAAAAATGATATCCTCGTAAAAAAAATCTCATTACAGTGCTCATTCAGATCGATTATAAATGTGTAGAAAAAAATATCAGACCACCCGACAATCAGAAAATTGTCTTATATGGCCACAACTGACTTAATTTGAAATGTGGTTAGGCTATATCACAAAGAAGGAATGCAACATTTGACAACATTTTATGACAGCATCTTTCATTTTTCGAGTCATTTCAGTGGAGGTAAATTACAGCCAGTATGAAATTAGTATCGAGGCTGGCAAAGGCATAAAACCCAAACTACCCACCCACTTCATAAATGGGCAAGGTGGTTCTAATTATAGCCTATTTTTTATTATTCAAGCATTAACTTGAAATTGCATCATAAAGTTTCAGATGGCCATTATAGTTCTTTTGTTATCATTTCTAAAGCAAAGTGCACACAGCATAAACTTCAGAGTTAATTTATTTTAGTACTCCTTGAGTTAAAGTAATACTCAGGATGTGCACTGTGCAGGTTACACTGCCCTTAAATGCAGTTTCTATGTCAAACATAACAACAACAACACATTCATAAAACCGCAGCTCGCATAATAATTAAGTTGAGCGGTAGGTCGCAGTGGAAACCAAACTGAATAATGTGGATCTGGGCTCATGAGGCTGGTAGTCAATCAACAGCACGTTAAGTTAATGTGAATATTTGTGTGGTAATTATTGGTTTCATATTCCTTCAGTGACTGACATAGGCTGTCTGAGAGCTCCACTAATGAGACTCACATCGAGGAGAGGGGGGCGGAAGGCTGAGAGACAGTCCAGGTGACACCGCCTGTGCAAGGATGAGTACAACTAATGAGAGTGAGTGTGTGTGTGTGTGTGTGTGTGTGTGTGTGTGTGTGTGTGTGCGTGCGTGCGTGCGTGCGTGCGTGCGTGCGTGCGTGCGTGCGTGCGTGCGTGCGTGCGTGCGTGCGTGCGTGCGTGCGTGCGTGCAGTATGCATGAATATGTTTTTTGATGTGCATGTCATGGCCTCGGCATGCATGTACAGTGTATGTGAGTGCCAATGCACACAAGTGTGTATCATCCATGTTCATTTGTGTATGTGTGTGTGTGGGGTGGGGGGTTAATGTGTACTGCATGTGTTAATGCATGTTTTGATTGTAGGTTCCTGTTGGTGGGGTATAATAGAAGAGAGAGAAAAGGAGAGAGACGGAGTGAGGGGGGGGGGGGTAGAGAGAGTAAGAGTGTGAGAAAGATGGAAGAGAAGAGAGAGACAAGAAGAGAAAGATGGGAGAAAACAGAGGACACTCAGAGTGAGGGACAGATGAGAGAGAGAGAGATATTAAAGAATGAGATACAGACGGGAGAGAGACAGTAAGAATGAGATACAGATAGGGAAGGAGGGAGAGAGACAGATAGGGAAGGAGGGAGAGAGACAGATAGGGAAGGAGGGAGAGAGACCGATAGGGAAGGAGGGAGAGAGAGAGAAAAAGAGAGAGAGAGAGAGAGAGAGAGAGAGAGAGAGTACTCATCATAACAGTACTAATCACATGGAGTAGTGCTTTTGGAGAGGGAGAAAATTGTCACTGGTGATGAATGCATGTAGCGATATTCTAGTGTGTGTGTGTGTGTGTGTGTGTGTGTGTGTGTGTGTGTGTGTGCGCGCGCGCTTGCATGGGGCGTGTTTGTATGTGCATTTGTCTAAGGTTGCGTATATGTCTTTTTGCACAACTCTGTACAGTATATGTGTGTGAATACCTATATGCATGTTTGTGTGTGTATGCATGGATGCATACATGCGTGCGTGCGTGGGTGAGCTTGTGTGTGTCAGGTTAGTCAAACAGTACTTGTGTCAAATAGTGCTAATTATTCTTAGTGTTTGTTTTAACCTGCTCAGTGTGCCAGAAGGGTGGGGTTTGGTAAGGTCACAGTGACTGCCAAGTTTATTGAAAAATCTAATTAGAATACCAATATCTGACAACTCAACTGAACCGTCTGGATGCAGTAAGAACTCATGTAAACTTTGACTAGAAAATTAACATTAAAAAAATATTTAATCAATAAACCATCTAAAATAAACAATAGAGCTATTACATCTACAAATGCTGTTCTAACCATTTATTGTAATATAGCAAAACTTGTCTATCCAGGGTAATTTGCCACTGAGGTTGATATCCCGGATGTTGAAGGTTCATGTTCCGTTTGACACATGAATGCATGAGTATACACATGTAGTGATAAACATATGCTGTACACTCAAGTTTACAGTGTACCAGCACAAGTGCGTTGTCAGACATTATGACAGGGCTGAAGAACACGGAACAACTTTAACAACTTTCAATCTGCACTATTTTATGCATGTCATTATTATATGCGGAGTCTGGGGGGGGGGGGGGGGGGGTAATTAAATGTACATTTTAGCCGACCTACAAGCTTGAGATGCAACGTGAAAGTGTAAAGTATGGCTTAAGTGGTTTGGGTCCTGATTGATTTCACAGTCAGTACAAAACACGAGCCCAAGTTAGAAACCAGTTGCGAACCAAATATATACGGCTCACCTATGGAGTAATTACAAGGTTAGCAGCATGCAAAAACTCAAAGTAGCATATAATGATGCTCTACGGTTGCTGGTGAGGGTACCAAGATGGCACAGTGCCAGTCAGCTGTTTGTTAACTTGGGGGTACCTACCTGTCAAGCCCTACTAAGAAAC
>NC_139948.1:23219165-23231665 GCF_963454915.1 Gymnoscopelus microlampas
TAAAGAAATCAGATCGGGTCGCTGGAAAGTATAGAAATAGCCTAAAGTCAGAAAGTAAAAGAGAAAGAAAGTTGATAATAGAACGCTGATTGAACGTTTGTCCCTGTGTGTGATTCTCTTTCTTGTTCATTTAGTGGCCTAGCTATTATTAGGCTGTTATAGGCCGAGTTGTAGTAGTAATTATTAGGCTATTATTATTATTTCTTCCGGTTTTCTAATTGCAACAATTACGCACAACATGTGGGTAATTTGTATGCCCCCCCCCCCTCCCCAAGAGAGGCCTTCAATGTTTATACTATGTGTGGGGAGATTGAAATGCTTTTTCAATCTCAGACACGGTAGCATATGTGAAGGCTGTAGGAACAGACACCTCAATCTGCACTAATGCGTCCAATTTGAACATGGTCTTTATATCGCGAGACATTTGATATTCCACTTAGCTTAGGAAGGAAGAGACCTAGTGAAGGAATCAAGTTACAATAAAATCAGATTTAAAAGTCTCAAATTGTATTTCATGTAGCCTAGTTCATTTTCTATTTCTTTTTTTCTTTTTTGTAATGTTTTGTTGCTTTATTGTCGTGTAACCTATATTTTTTTCAGGTTGCACTTGCACAGTATTTGACACAGTTGGTTAAAATGCATTTATTATTTATAAACAACTGAACTTATTTTAATACATACTTAAAGATGTAGGCTACATTTAGGCTACTGTATATAGCAGAACTTGATCTGTCTGACTTTTAAATTGGCTATTTAAAACAAATTATACGATTTATTATATTAACACTTTAAAAATGAATGCTATATGCCCAAATCAATTTTAGAGTTATCTAAACGTATTTATCTTAAATACTGAAATCACCTTGGTAAAAATAAATAAATAAATACATAAATAAATAAATAAATAAATAAATAAATAAATAAATACATAAATACATAAATACATAAACAAATAATCAGTAAATATTCAACAATTAACAGCACTTATTCATTTGGCATCTGTAAAAGTGCTTTAACAGCATGACCCAATTTAGAGCTGATCATTTTTTTTAAATTATGTGCAGGCCTATGTAACTTCTTTTTCCAAGCCTAACTCATTTACGTTTTACATTTTACACTGAATCACAATTACTGTTTGAAGTTTATTTTACAATACCCTACAGCCAATAAATGCATGTTCCAAATTCTAGTTAATAATGCAGATCTACAGATCAATAAATCTGGTGTTCCGATTGTGGGAGACTGTGATTGTTAACTTTTTGGCACCTTGCCGTCATGGCATGCATTATTATGTAAACTGCGAAGTACAATTAGGCTGACATTGTGCTGGACATCATGTGTGGGACTGGGAACCCAATGAGTGTGTATTTAGCCAACAACATGTATGTATTAAGGCTACTATAGCCTAATTGCGATACATTTCGTAATATTGATTTATTCATCTTAGTTGAAATCTTTCACGAGAGAGGACCGTGTGTCACTTGTCAAGGAGGAGCAGGTTTTATTTTTTATTTTAAATCCGAGATATATTTTTTTCAGACTGTCTGTTCCTACACGTATTGATAGGCTATCCGTGCCCTTCCCCAGTGAACTTGATGCTGACACTTCATCTCTTTGTGTAGGCCATTGGTTCTCAACGTGGGGTCCGGGGACCCACAAGGGTCCTTGGGGGTTTCAGGGGGTCCAGTCCCCATGCAGCAAAAGTAGTTAATGTATCACAATCATTTTAACCACATTATCCATTTATATACGTTGGCTATTCAAAAATAGCAGATCTACAAGCTCACAGTGCATCACCTACATCTTCTCTTCTAGGGGTACCATGCAGGCAAAACCTTTTCAGATGGGGGTATTTATTTGGGGGTCCTTGGCAGGAAAAAGTTTGAGAACCACTGTAGGCTATATTCATTGCAGTGTTCATTACAATTTCACGGTCCACAGATCCTTCCAAGTCATGCTGTTAAGATAACGCCAACAAAGCAGGAACAATGTGGGGGAAAATAGTTGCCTAAATCGAGCAACTACTAAAAATAGTTGTTAGTTGCTATACGATTAAACAGAACATTTAAAAGAGCGGCTCCATTTTAATGTCCCCATGCCAATGCCATGCCCCTTGCTGATTAAGATATAGCAAGATGTAGGATAGTAATAATAGGCTAATAATAGTAATAATAGTAATAATAATAATAATATACAATCTTAATGATTCGCACCGTAAAAAAGTCCACGCCTATCACCAGAAATCAAGCGAAGTGTTTACTGTACATATTTTTCTTTTTGATTACTATTCGTTTATATGATGTTTTTTTGTATTGTATATTGTATGTCATTAAATCTTTCGATGAATTGAATACACATGGACCCCAATGGAAACAAGCCATATAGTGCTTTCTTGGGTTTAATCCTTTTAGCAGACCTTGTATAGAACTGTACTTTCTGTGCTTTTCTGCAAACTGTTCATAAAGTATTCAATCAATCCACTGTAAACGTACCCGTGTCTTCCAGCCTGCTGTGCCCCAGCGCGCCGCCGTGCCCACCGTGCTGGTAAGGCAGATAGGCGCCGGGGTGGTGCGTGCTGGTCACCGGGCTGTGGTGGTAGGGGTACCCCAGCCCGGGGCGACCGTACGAGGGGGGCCCGGAGGAGGAGAAGGGGCTGTGGTCGTGCTGCGAGGCTCCGACCGCATGCAAGCCGTGCACCACCGGGTAGTGATTGTGGGACAAGCCGGCGGGGGAAGACTGCTGGTGGCCGGGGTGATGTCCCGGATAGCCGTGTCCGCCGAACTCCAGGAACGCCGACTTGTTGGAAGGGTCAGCGGCGACCACCAGACTATCCGACATTGAACTCATAGTCATCATTGGGTGTGGGGTCCATAAAGGCGATCAACGCGGGGTCGTCAACAAAACCACCGAGCCGATCGCCTTTGCATGGTGGTATCCAAAAAAACGGTACGCTCCGTGAAAAGGAAAACAAACACGAGAATATCCTGTCGGTATAATAATCTCCTTCCAGTCCAAATACAAGCCGGTTGTCTGTTGTTATCTTGTCGATTGTTGGAGTGAAGGGGGGAACTTGGCACAGACGAGACGGCTGTGCGTATTCCTGCCTTCAGTCTGTGCGTGTGTGGAAAAGAACAGCGCGCTCACCTTCACTTGGCAGCTAACGGCCCGCTCATTGGTTGCAGCGGTTTACGTGTTGTCACCAAGGCCTGGAGGCCAAAACCACATTCCAACATCCATCACCATGGATCAATTCCTATCTTTTCTTCCTATCAATTCGGTAAAGGAAAAAAAATCAATAGGCCTATATATATATGTACATTTTTTAAGGCTGGTTCTAGAACCTTAAATGAAGCTGTTCAGTACATCCCACTTTAATTATCAGGTGGTTTTAATTTTATGGACAAATCTAAGTATCCATAGTCTTTTAGGCTATAAGTACAATTCGACTTTTTGACATGAATCATGATCAGTGAGTCCCGCCCACGGATGGGGTTTTAAAGACTTGACAAGACTGACGTCAAAATAATAGCTCATCTAAACGATTATTACCCATAGAACGGGTCACTGACAACCCAGAACCAAATTGAATTTCCCTATAGGCTTCTGCCCAGTGGTGGAAGAAGTACTCACATTTTGTACTTAAGTAAAAGTACCAATACCACAATGTAGAAATACTCTGTTACAAATAAAAGTCCGGTATTCAAAATGTACTTGAGTAAAAGTACAAAAGTAATTGCAATAAAATATACATAGGTACTGAAAGTAAGTACTAATTGTGCAATTTCCCATTTCACAATTTTCCAAATGTATAAAAATGCTTTGAAAATAGCAGATCTACAAGCTCGTTGTGAGCTTGTAGATCGGCTATTTTAAAATAGCCTAAATATGCATAGGACTGAAGTAGCTAATGCATGTAAGTAAAAGTATTGAAATTTCTAAATGCTCCAGTTAAGTAAAAGTACCTCAAAATTGTACTCAAGTACAGTACTTGAGTAATGTACTTACTTTACACCATTGCCTCTGCCTGCATGGTGCAAACGTACTGTAGCAAGGGATCTGTCCAAATCCTCATCGTATAGCTTGAGGGTGAAATAGCCTCTATAGCCATAATACTATAATATAATATAATATGTAGCCCTAATACTTGTATGTAGTCAATCTGGGATCAAACAGAGCAGATAGATAGGAGGTATTTACATCATTAGTCATGCCCAGTTGGTTTTGAAGCCTCAAGCCTGATTTATACTTGGTTGCGCATCGGTTCTTTGCACCGAAAATAGCCAATCTACAAGCTCACAACACATTGCAGTGCACACATTGTGAGCTTGTAGATCGGGTATTTTCGGTGTGAGACACCAGAGCGCAAGTAATGAATCAGATCAACATTATTATTATTATTATTATTATCACACACACACACACACACACACACACACACACACACACACACACACACACACACACACACACACACACACACACACACACACAGAGAGAGCATGGCATGTGGTCTAAAACCAAGAAAAAACAAGAAACCCCTCTCTGCCTCTCTAAAGGAACTCAAAACTTGTGATTTTGGCAAACCGTGCGTCCGACACTATAATTTCAAGCGCCATTCATTATGTCCCTCGTCACTGGAAATTCCAAAACTTGGGAACATATGTAAAATAAAAAAAATGTAATACAAAAAGAGAGAAAGAAAGAAAGAAAAGATATATAGCCTAATGATTTTCTGAGACTATCACACATGGGCCTAAATCTAAGATGCACCCTGAATGAATCGTCTGTGCTTTATTAGACCCTTGCATACAGAGTTGTGTGTTATTGTGTGTTATTGTTTGTAAAGGACACACACATTGCTTCCAGCGACTATAATTACAGAGTTCGTTAGATCTGCGCCCCAAACCGTCTGTCAGCGCGTGGACAAGGTCTGCGATGAACTTGGACGCGTGGGCCGGAGCGAGACCAAATCAAATGTATTAATTCATGTGGTTTCGTATATTATTATGTAATGTTGGTTTGTGCCATTTTCCATCCTAGTGTAACTCTGATGTGACTGGCAAACAGATAGAAGTCCGGAAATTAGTTTAATCCAGTTTTTGTATTTGATGGTGCAGCAATATAACGCAAATTCTAATAAATAATCACAGCAGGATCTACATTGCTTTTTGAGCCAAATTCAGCCATTGATTTTGGTTTCCACTGAATGTAATCACAACTTGGCTGTAAGTGGTGTAAAGTAATAAGTACATTTACTCAAGTACTGTACTTAAGTACAATTTTGAGGTATTTTTTTTACTTTACTGGAGTATTTCCAATTTTAGATACTTTTACTTCTACATCTCAGAGGCAAATATTGTACTTTTACTCCACTAAAATTATTTGAAAACTTTAGTTACTATAGTATAGCCTACTGTACAAAACATACATTTACATAATTCAGCCCATACATTTCGGCAATTTTACACATTTGAAAACTTGTGAAATGGGACATTCTGCATAATGAGCACTTTCTACATTTGGTACTTTAAGTACATTTAACAATACTTTTGTACTTTTACTCAAGTACGTTTTTAATTCCAGACTTTTACTTGTAACAGATTGTTTCTACATTGCAGTATTGATACTTTTACTTAAGTAAAACAAATTGAGTACTTTTTCCACCACTGGTGAAAATTATATCGGATAGCCTGTTAGGCTGTTACACAAAAGTTTTAAAGCGTCAGTTTAAGGGGAAGAAGGGGGGACAGTGAGGACAATGGCGGCAGTTCATATTGGCCCCGAGGCCCACGCAGGTCCACCTTGAAGTCAGTCTAATCTCTGGCTTGACATCTCTTTGAACGACCGCCTGTCACTTGCTCACTTACACAGTTTTACACAGAGGCCTCGGCGCCAACACAGGCTTGGAATAATATGCTGCAAGAATGTCGAGCAAAATGTGGAAATTAAATTCTCCTTCGAGGCTTGATTCAATATTGGCTTGTGTTAGCTATATAGCCTACATCACAATGTAAGCACTCTAGCTCAGGGGTTTTCATGTGAAGGACCCCAAATTGATATAAATATTTGGCCGTGGACCCCCATCTGAAAAGGTTTTGTGCCAGGGACCCCCAGAAGAGAAGAGTTGTGTAAAAAAAAAAAGAGTAAATTATTCAAATGTTTCAATATTTTTCAAGAATTCTCAAAAATAGCAGATGTACATGTGAGCTTGTACATCTGATATTTTTTAATAGCCAACGTATAAATGGATAAAGTGGTTAAAATGATTGTGATGCTGTATTAACTTTGCTTAATTCCCCCACTTTGAGAACCAATGCTCTAGCTATTAGACAGCCCACAATTAACTTATGTTACTTAAAGTATAGGTCTATGCTGACACTTTTTAAAATTCTGAAATTATTAGATAGGCTATTAGATATTTTTGTGGCATCATCATTATTAAAACACAGCACATGGAAGAACCACACAACCACCTTTCAGTCATTAATTGGTCTTTATTTAAAGGACGACTTCACCCATTTTCAACCTATCTTCATATAATAGATCCTCACTAATGATCCTGATAAAATTGTGTAACCTTTTCCTACTCAGTCTGTGTCTCATAGGAGGGCTGTTGACACTTCAGAAACCAGTCTTCCAGTGACCATCGTTAGGAAGGTTCTTTTTTTCTTCAATATATATTTTTTTTATTTGGATTTATATTAACGCGAGAACAATGGCTTCCATTATAGCATGCTAACTTTCCAAGAATAGTTTCTATTAGCTTGGATTACCCATCGATGATGTCGCTGGTAGAGGGGTTTCTGAACTGTCCACAGCCCTCCTCTGAGACACAGACGGGGTAGACAAAAATGGTACCATATTATCATGAGCATTAGTGAGGACCAATTATATGAAGACAGGTTGAAAACGGGTGAAGTCGTCCTTTAATGCGTCATAGTGCATGTCTTTCTCCTATAAGGGTTTAAATGATTGACCATTCATTTCATTGATATCCATGTTGACACAGGTAAAGGGCCAGAGAGAGAGAGAGAGAGAGAGAGAGAGAGAGAGAGAGAGAGAGAGAGAGAGAGAGAGAGACGGGGGGGGGGGGGGGGAGAGAGAGAGAGAGAGAGAGATGTTTTGGCACGTTTCTGTCCAGAGTACAAGGTTTGTGCCGTGTCTCCTGCCTGGAGGATCCGTGTTATTATGTCGACAGGGTTGAAGTGTCGAGAATTATTACACATCCTTCAATCTTTAATCTCGGGCCAACATTCTTCACACCCTCCTCTCTTACCGGCGGCCACGCCCTCTCCGTTGCATCAATCGTGTTATTTAGCGGCACTATGTTGCCAAGTCGTCAGTTCTTAACCTCACAGTCTGAAAAGGTCAACTGTTCAACAGGCATGGTTCACACGAACAAGACGGACGCACAAACGAACCAATGCTGACTTAACCTTTGTTGAATGTGTCAAAAGTCTCCTTCCTCCTACTTCCTCCCTTCATTTCTTCATTTCTTCATTTCTTCATTACTTTCTTTCTTTCTTTCTTTCTTTCTTTCTTTCTTTCTTTCTTTCTTTCTTTCTTTCTTTCTTTCTTTCTTTCGCTAGAAATGGCAGGTTCGGGCATAATACACTGCATGGCATATAAATCATTAAATGCTTTGATTGTTTTTATTCAGTTATTCGTTCAACTTTTGCGTATTCAACACAACTCCCATAAGTCACTGTAAACAATGTCTCACCATGCTGGTACTAAATCACTACTGCAGGACTTTCCAAGAAACTGATGCTTGATTCAACATCAGGCATAATGGTGATTCAGTCCCAATGTCATGGTTTTCAATTTGGGACACTCTCACTGTTATGACCATTCAAAGTGACAGACCTTGGAATTAATCTAAAAAACGAAACAAAAAATCAGAACCTCTCTATGGCAACATTTGTGTATCAAATGCACGCAAAGGTGAAAATATCTCAACCGTAAATCACCATATTATGGGCGCAAGAAATCAATTTGTCAACACACAAAAGAGGGCATGAGTTCATGTCTGTGATCCATGGATGGACCTCATTGCTAGAGCCCACAGCCCTGCACGCTGTGGGAAGACATGTAGGTCACCTTACACCTTCAGGGATAAAGGATGGACTCTGAGGGTGAGTGGGATGGAGATAGGAAAGGAGAGAAGGTGTGAGCAGACATCTTTGGGTTTTCTTTGAGTCGAGAAGAACCACAAGGCCAACTGAGCTCATTTTCACGGTATCACCAGTGGACCGTGGTACAGTTTTTCAGTTGAAAATATATCATTTTTGTCAAGTGACACTTGTCGAACAGCTTTGTGTGATAAAGTCTATATAGATGCTCTTCAAGCGCTTAAGCGGAGGATAGAACAGAAGATCAGGTCAGAACACTAAAGCCTAATTTGTACTTGGTTGCACATCGTGTCAATAGCAGATCTACAAGCTTACAATGCATCGCAGCATTGTGAGCTTAATGTATCCGGATTATTTGGGGTGCGAGACCCCAACGCGCAAATCAGGCATAGGCCTACAGTAAGTAGAGTACCACTCCACAGGGAGAGAAGAGACAAGAAATCAGAATGAGATTCACCCACCATCATCCCAGATCCCACAACCACCGGTGAGCACTGTTTGGTTAACCCTGACAAGATAATAGCGTAAAACAGCGTTTGTTCTCACGCTCTGAGAGTGGAAAATCTACTACACTAACACCAAGTTTCGCACAAACTCAGTGTTGGGCTCATGCCAGAGAGATGAGGTGGCGAGGCTAGGCAAGGTGAGAGGAGGAGAGGCAAGGTGAGAAAAGGAGAGCAGTGGAGAGGAGAAGAATAAGGCAGACGCTGCTCCCTGTGACTCTCCTCTCTCTCTCTCTCTTTCTCTCTCTCTCTCTACCCGTCGCTAAGACTGTAATTATGGCGTGCCATTATGGAGGGGCAGAACAAAGCCCAGCCCCGCAGCCCGCAGCACTCCCAGAACAAGGGGATGTGCCCCGGCTCCACCACTGTTGCCTCTATTCACACCGGAGTTAATAACAATGCTCCTCAGCGCTTTGCAGACAGCGCGGCGTCAGCCCTCCCACGTGTGGCTCTCCACCTTGTATGATTGTGTGTGTGTGTGTGTGTGTGTGTGTGTGTGTGTGTGTGTGTGTGTGTGTGTGTGTGTGTGTGTGTGTGTGTGTGTGTGTGTGTGTGTGTGTGTGTGTGTGTGTGTGTGTGTGAGAGAGAGAGAGAGAGAGAGAGAGAGAGAGAGAGAGAGAAGGGGAGAAGAAGAGGGAGACAGTGTGTCTTCATCTCTCTCTCTCTCTCTTTCTCTCTCTCTCTCTCTCTCTCGCACACACACTCGCGCACGCGCACACGCGCACACGCACACACACACACACACACACACACACACACACACACACACACACACACACACACACACACACACACACACACACACACACACACACACACACACACACACACACACACACACACACAGAAAGAGGTGGAAAGAGTATCCACAAATCTCACTTGAGCAGTGACACAGTTTGGCGTCGCTATGGTGACAACCACACTTATCATATGTATATAGTTACCCCTACACCACACCTGCACCCATATCAACGTATACAGCACACTATATGAAACAAACACACAGGTAAACTAGGTATGCCTAGTAGCATAGGCCTAGGGCGGTCGTGGCTTAGCATAGGCTGTCTGGTAATCAAAAGGTCACCAGTTTGTCCCCCGGCCTGCCCCGTATATTGAAGTGTCGCAAGACACTTAACAGCTCCCATGAACTCCATCATCCCATCATTTTGTACTAATTCTGATTTATGTGTACCTGGATTCAAGCCCAGCACTCCTACATGGGAAACCAAGCATTTACTGCTCATCCAAAGAGGAATGCCCACCCCGGACGAGAAAGAATTTGTCTGGATTTTAACCATAGTTTACCCAGGTTCAATTCACAAGGCATGGTGCACAACTTGTTAACTGATCAATATTTTGGTCTGGGATTTGAGTTTAATTGGAGGGGTTGTAGTTGGTGAATTGGGTCGGTTTGGTTGGAGTGAAAGAGAGACTGAATTCTTTAGCTCAGAGTCCTGGTAGTCTCTGTAGATGAAGCCCCATGTGACTAACCTAAAGATAGAAGAGAGAGGGGGGGGTTGAGAGAGAGACAGACAGACAGACAGACAGACAGACAGATAGACAGAACAGAGTGGGAGAGAGGGAGAGAGTGATAGAGGGAGAGAGCGAAGGACAGGGCCGGTGTGGATGTGAAAGGCTGAAGCACAAATGGCAGTAATTCCTGTCTGTATTTATAAAACTTGAAATTGACGACTGGGAGGATTCTATGGTTCAAGGTAGGTTGTTGCATCGCAGCTGGAGTTGGTGGTAATTGTTTTTGGTGCAGCATTTGTGCAGTATCTCCATGGGTACAAAGACAGGACAATAATAGACGCGTGGCGTGATGAAGTGTGCACCCTCCTCCTGAACTTCAGTTATTTTCATAATCCATTTCACATGTTTGGTATTTATACCTGTCCCTCCAATCAATAGCGACTTGCGACAGGTTGGTGTGTCTTGCTCAAAGGCACTTATGGAGGGACTCCATCTGAGGGATTTCTGGTACAGGACCCGTAACCTTGCTGTTTCATGTCCAGTGTTGCTGTGATGTTTTACTACAGCATCATACTGATATGTTTTATGGGGAGTGAGAATCCGTTGGTTTTATCAACTGCTTTCACATTCAACCACTTAAACTTGTGAGATTGTAGAACTGCTTGTTGAGGGAAAACAAACCCTGCCCAAAATAGGGAAGCCAAGGTGAAAGGGGTCAATAGAAAACTTAAAAGGAACGCTCCACTATTTTTCAAGCTTGTCCCCCTTTTTTATGGAGACTCGGCCAGTTATGTAAGAAGTGAATACAAAAAACTCTGCTACAGCAGGTATCACTGCATGTACTTTGAGAAATGGCGGAGAACTCCTTTAAGAATACTGCAGGTCTTTTCTCTGTCTTTCTCTCTCTAAATCTTGACAAAGATCAACATATTTCACTGGAACATGTATTCACCTAGGCAAAAAAAAGAGAGAATCATAATAAAATTCCTCCTTTTTAATTTCCTGTACTGTAGGTTTATTTGACTTCTTAAAAACAGACACAGTATTCCATTAACCTAGTTCATGATGGTGCCATAAAGCAAAAACTGTTTTCTCCTTTGATTGTTGGCAACAAAGTTATTGAACATAACCGTTCAATGACCTTCACAATGACCACTGCCTGAACCTAAAATGCAGCCTACCCCAAAAAAGAAAAGAACAAATGAAAATAAAAGAGAAGAAAGGAAGGGGGAAAAAAAATACTAGAGTAGTTTCACCAGCTGTGTTCTTAGATCTTACCCTCACCCTCTGCTTGAACTAGGAGTATTTATCATCTCATTTAAGCTAGCCTACTAGTAGTGGGGGAAAATGTCTTGGGGTGGGGGGTGGATGTCTTAATTGTCCTTGCTCACAGCTGACAGAAGGGGCCAGATGCAGTGCTTCCAGAACCTCAGTGGGAATGCTGGGCAGTCATAATGGGATCTCTAATGGACCGGGGAGTCTTTCCCACCGAATGAATCGTTTTATTGAGGAACACAATTCTAGAACGAGATAAACACTGAAAATAAAAGTGGCATTTCAGTCCATGGAATGACTGAAGGGAGAAACAACTGAATGCCAGTGTTTGAACCTTAGCATCACTATTCTATGGCAAAACAAATTGGCATTTGAAATACACACGGTCCCCAATAATAAATTATTATTCTTTGTTGCCATTTTTGGTGACAAACAGTTCTGTGCCATAGTAGCGTGTTGTTTGTTTTTGCGCTAGTATAGCACAAAGTAGTGAGTACACTTGATGTGCACTCAATGCAGAATGTACAGACTATACCCCTGCCCTCTGTGTACACTTGAAATGTATTCATTTAGCCACCCATGAAGGCCTGTATCAGTTTTTATAGTTTTATCTTTATCTTTGCTAATCTTGCTTATATTTGCTTATTACATTTTGAGAAAGAAAACAAGGAATAAACAAGACAGGGTCCAACAGACCAAATTATCATGACATCACCACAACCGATTTATTTTTTGACCATTAGAAATACATTATTTTGTTTTAAAAAAACAGTACCACAGGTTGACAAACTACACATATTAAATTCAATTCAAACTTTATTCTAGACACACAGGGGGTCCATAGAGTATATTCGTCAAAGAAAGTAACTTCATCAACATCACACAACAAATTAAACAGCAAAAAAATATAAAAAACATAAAATCATAAATAGAGGCTGACTCCCCAGTATTTACACAGCCTGGACGAGTACCGGAGACAGCTCTTCCCAGGATTGACTATATCCTCAATAATACTGTTCCGGGACTCATCCAGGCGAGACATGAATCCATTCATAGAGTGCCTTAATAGAGACTCACATGTGTGGATTCCACACGTTACAAACAAGTGACTGGCACT
>NC_139948.1:23236665-23246665 GCF_963454915.1 Gymnoscopelus microlampas
CAGTATATAATATTAAGATTAAGTAACAAGATATAATATAGTCTGCTTTTTCAACATGTATAAAGAGGTGGTGCCATGGTCTTGCACTTTTTCAGTTTTTCATGTGTCTATGAGGTTGATAGAACTTCATTAAGCCCCCTGGTGGTGTTTTTATGGTGTTTTATGTCTTCTCTGACTATTTTGAGTTTCTACCTGGAGGCTGAAACCTTGAGGGTCAAACGTGCCAATAGAAAAACAGCGCTTTAGTGACATAATAAAAACATACACTCCCCCTCATTATCATAACACAACAGGTGTGGGCATGAGGAGGAGGAGGGACTAGGACAGGTGGGTGGTGCTAAGGTGGTGGAGGAGGTGCTAAGGTGAGAACTAGGTATACTTAATGAACTGAAGGCGTGTCGACATAAAAACACAATTTTAACAATTTCTGTACACTTTTGAAAAAAATCTTCCTCCTAGTATAACCATAATACCTGATGATTATGTTTTAGGGGGGGAAAAAAAATCACTGAAAATCACGGCACCCCGTCTTTAATATATAATGACAGTAATGTTTAAAATGTTAGTGTAAGCTGCAGTTCTTTCCAACATCTGCATATGGAAAGTACATCTGTGAATTGTGAATTGAAAATGTATGGGTTGTTGTTGTGTCAGTGACAATCAGAATTCAGAAACCCCATTTGACAGGTATGTTTGCACATACAAGGAATTTGTCTCGTGAGGTTGGTGCATTTCACTGAATAACAACAGTATAAAACATCTAAATTATTGACTCAAAATATAAAGATAAGCATATAGGCCTATAAAGGTAAGCAGGAAAAAAAAGATATATATATATATATATATACACACACACACACACACACACACACACACACACACACACACACACACACACACACACACACACACACACACACACACACACACACACACACACACACACACACACACACACACACAGTATATATACATACCGGTACACATGTATGTATATATGTATGTATGTATGTATGTATGTATGTATGTACGTACGGTATAAAGAACTTTTGCACATTTTGCTGTTGTACGCAGTTATCCACAATACACTACGTGAATTATTGTACTTGTTGAACTGAGTACAGGTCAAGTGTGCTCAGACTGCTCACAGACAGTGTACTGTAGCAGTATGCACATTCACATGGCAGCATATACATTTACTTGTACTTAGTTATTGTTCTGACCTGGGGGCGGAGCGTAATCATGGCACATTGATTTGTTCAAGATGTACAACAGAACCTCACAAAGAGCAAAGAGACAAATGAGTGTCTGCTTGTGACACCCACATTGCAATTTTGGATGATGAAGTATGAATTAGGCCTACCTAATCTGATATCTATGTTTAACAATTCTCACCCAGAACTAAATACAGTTGATTGAATTGTGGGCTTTTGATTTAAATACTTCACAAATAACATTTGCCTTCATTAACAATTTAAGATACACCTGTGGAGTCATCCAAACCAATCAATTATTGGTGTGTACAGTATAAGACTTCAGTGATGCAGTTGGCACGCAGCGCTGTAAAGGCCTCATGTTCAAACATCCAGGTAATGCTGGTTAATGCACCTCTTCTCATCTTCTAATCCACTGAGTTTCACTGCTAATCTCAGCTGTCTTTCACTAATCTCTTACCCAGCAATTAAATCAGGTACCACAGAAAGAGAGAGAGAGAGAGAGAGAGAGAGAGAGAGAGAGAGAGAGAGAGAGAGAGAGAAGGAAAGAAGGAGAGAGAACGTGTGGGTGCGTGCCAGCAGAGGCTTGTTGTTTTGATTAGTCTATATACATTAATCCAAGCTAAACCACTATTCTGTTGTTGTTATTGTGTTTTTACGGTGTGACTCTGGAGGAGGCAGGTGATCAGAAGAGTCTGTTTGTCTATTCGGGGCTAATCTTGCAAAAAAAACAAAGACAGGGTCTAACGGTTAGACCCTGTCATTGTTTTCTTTTTCTTCATTTTTTTTTTTACTGTATACCAAGGTCTTCACCAGTGTGTTATCATATTTCTCTCATTATCAGTTTGATAGTGAGAGAAAGGAGAGAGAAATAAATCTGACTGCTATTAAAGAACCTCATATCCTCTCCATTTCTGTTTCTCGTGTCCGGGTAGCTCAGTTGGTAGAGCACACTTTTCGACCACAAGGTGATGAGTAGCACGGTTTGGGTGTGGCAAGTGTGGCGGGAGTACTGGGAGCTGATGGTAGGTGTTGCGCAAGCAATTCATCTCCCAGGGCTCTCGAATGTTGCAAAACGGGGATAGACTCCCGTGCTCTGGCTGATATTGACAATTGACTCTCTCTGACCTATTTACTTTATTTACTCTGTTTCTCTCTCCCTGGTTCCCCTGCATCACTGTACCCCAGGCTACACTGTCCAGACTGAAGCTGGGTGTGGGAGGTACATGTCAATCATGTCAAGCAGTGTGCGTGTGCGTGTGCGTGTGCGTGCGCTGCAGGTTCAAATCTAGTTCATGAACTGCATGGCTTGGACTTACATCTCCTTTATGTCTCTGCCCAATATAGTGTGACAGAGAAGTCCAGAATATGTGATTGAAAAATGTCAGATTCTCTTTCTGTGTGTGCATGCGTGCGTGCGTGTGTGTGTCAAGTCCATGTCCATTTTCAAAATGGGTTCTTTCTAGATGCATGAAAAAAGAGAAACGACATGCACATCCCCAACCCAAGCTTGGGCAGGTGCTGAGTGACGAACAGTAAGCAGAGAAGTTTATTTATTCTTCTCTTCTATCCAGATGCCTTCACATTTCAAATGTATTACTGTGTCACATGTTGTACCAAATAGGTCTCAGGGTCAAGTGACCTTAGGTCGTGATGTGGCACAATGCGATGTTGTAGACTAGAAAAAGTGCTCCTCGGAGCACAGGTCTCCGCCAGGTCAGGTACGTTATTCTGGCCTCCTGGTGGCGCTATAATAGGCCAATGTGAAAAGGGTGCCATTTATTCTATATATATATATATTATAGGTCTTTCACAGCAATCAGAAACTGCATTCATGATTTGAGGCATTTTGTTCCAAAAATGTGTTTTGCTAAATTAGACCTGCTGGTGGCGCTATAACAGGCCAATGTGAAAAGGGTGGCATTTCTTCCTCGGCCTAGTGGGAATGTGCGTATGAAATTTCATGGAAATCGCAAGCTGCGTGCATAGTTTGAGGCTTTTTGTTCAAAACGGACCAATCCTGCAAACTTTGGAAGCCAACCATAGGCAATGAGGATGGAATATGGGAAATCGGGACAGATCCGTGTTGATCACATGACTATAGAGATACTGTGTACCGATTTGCATGACGTTTGGATAAAATCTGTAGGAGTAATGTAAAAAAATGGGTTTTGCACGAATCGGCCTCCTGGTGGCGCTATAACAGGCCCATGTGAAAAAATTGGGGCAGAGGTTCTGAATTGGCATCCAGGAAGTGTGTGTGCACAGTTTTGGAGCGACCGGGCCAACGGTGCCGGAGATTAGCTGCATATATACATACATATATATATATATATATATATATATATATATATATATATATATATATATATATATATATATATATATATATATATATATATATATATATATATATATATATCAGACAGGTGAGATGAGGCCGCACACTCCAATGATGAGATGGACTTTTATATTTTCATTGCTTTTATTTGTGCACAACGCGTTTCGCCTTCTGGCTTCGTCAGGTGCATTCTGAATGCATTCAGAATGCACCTGGCTTTATAAGTCCTCCAATTGTCACCCCCCCCCCCCCCCCCACACACACACACACACACACACACACACACACACACACACACACACACAGACAGACAGACAGACAGACAGACAGACACACACAGTTTGTTACAGGCTCTGCAATGTTTGTTGGAAGTAAAAGATCAAAATAAACAACTCATAATGTAACATTACTCTACATGAACATTGAGTAGAGTTGTCAGAGTTGTCAGTGTTTACCAGAGTGGTGAAAGCTGCTATAAACACGCTTGTGACAAGACATTTTCTCCATCTGACCAAACAGAGGTGAGTTTCTCCAGGTGACTTAGCTTAGCTAATTAGCGGCTTAGCATTAAAGGAATTGATGGAATGTGTGTTTAATTTCATTTTGTTATAATTTCTTTTATTTTACTTGGTAAAGCAACAACTAGTCAGGATGAAGCATTGTTGTGTTGTGTGATGTGATGTGAAGTGAACATGTCATGTTGTATTGTTGAGCTGTGTTTGATTGTGATGCTAAGACAGGCTATGCAGGCCTAGTCAGTGGTATAAAGTAACTAAGTACATGTACTCAAGTACTGTACAATTTTGAGGAGCTTTTACTTTACTGGAGTATTTTAAATTTCCAATACTTTTACTTCTACTCCACTACATCCCAGAGACAAGTATTTTACTCCACTACAATTATTTGAAAACTTTGGTTACTAGTTACTTTGTAGATTTGGATTATTATTACAAAACATACCTCTTCAGCCCTATAGCCTATATACAGTAGTTAGGCTATTTGAAAATAGCCGATCTACAAACTCACAACGCGTCACATCGTAACGCTTTATGCATAATGAGTACTTTTACTTTTGGTACTTTAAGTATATTTTGATGCCAATACTTTTGTACTTTTACTGAAGTAAAGTTTGAATACCAGACTTGTACTTGTAATTGAGTATTTCAAAATTGCTGTATTGGTACTTTTACTCAAGTATGAGTAAGTACCATCAGGATCCTGGATGGCTTGGTTCCAGGCTTAATAATTTATAAAAAAATATTTTCTTAAATCTCCATGGGAAAAATTAATGGGTTTTCTATCTGTGACACCACAAAATGGCCGCCACTGCTATGCCCTATAAGTGTATACAGGGTATTTGCACATTTATAAAGTTTACAATTTAATGACTTTTAATACTAAATTGGCCAAATGGTCAAATATTACGTAAGAAAGAGGTAAACTGTCACGGTCCGCTCCTCGGGCCATGGACTTTAGGCCGGTTAGGCCGACGTTATTATTTAGACCTTGAATGCCCTTATAGGGTCGTGGACACTTTAGGCCGGTTAGGCCTAAAGTGCATACTGTATGTTCTGTATTCTGCATATTGTATGTTCTGCTTTGTGCTGCTTCTAATTGTATATTAGATCTGATAGATTGTTCTTACTCTGTTGCCTTTTGCCATGATGATGTCTGCTCTTATTTTGTAGTCTTGTTTCCTGTCTGCCTTGTTATTGTTTCCTGTCTTGTCTCTCTTACCCTTGATTAGTTATGTTCTCCACCTGTGTCCTGTTGTGCCCCAGCCAATCACAGTGTTGATTGTAGTTTGTGTTCACCTGTGTCCAGTTAACCCTGTGTCTATATATATTCCCCTGTTTGTTCAGTGCCTTGTCAGGTCGTCGTTTATTGTCAAGTGAGTTATGTTGTGTGTTGGCTACAAGCCTTTCTGTATTTGAGCCATTTAGTGTTAGTGTGTAGTAGGCTGAAACTAAGCCATCTGTATATTTGAGTCTTTGTTTTGACATCCCCATTTTATGGGAAGTTTGAGTTTGTTAATAAACCTCCTGAACTTGGATTCCTGTCTCGTGTCGTACTGCATTTGGGTCCTCTGAACTCGCACCCTGACATAAACATTGTGAAAATAGCCGATCTACAGACGCGTCGCTAGGTCTCTACTAGGTCGGGGGCTTAGCCCCGCAGGCAACGGGCACATGCACGCGCGCGCGATTTTTTTTCGCGGATTTCGCGGATTAGGGTGCTTTTTCCCCCGTTTTTTGTTACTTTATTTCGGTTTTAGGGTTAGGGGTAGGGTTAGGTTAGGGTGATAGATATATAATTCCAAAAAAAAAAAAAACTTTTAAATTTTTCATTTTTCATTTTTTTTTATTGGTGGCTTTGGACAAAACATTGGTGGCTATAGCCACCGAAGCCCACCCCAGCCCACCCCTAACGACGCCACTGCCGATCTTCAAGCTCTACGTATACAGCCTAGCTAGGCTTTATGTTGTGACAGGATACAGTATACATATGTGTGGCTCTCGGTTACTTGAATATTTCTTTCTTTCTTTCTTTCTTTCATTCAGATACTCAAGGCTGGCAGAGGTGTTGGAGGGGGCACACCCCCCTCCCCCTCCTCTTCATTATAAGCGTGGACTATGAAGACAGGCCATCAGTGGAGGAGGGGAGCAAGAACTGGGCTTCACTACTACAACTAGGAGGTCTAGATGACTCCCTAATGTAGTATTTTTTTATTTTATAAACACACACACACAAACACACCCCACACACACACCCACCCACCCACTCACTCATACACCCCCACACACATACGTAAACGCCCAGAAGACTGAGGTTCTCAACTACAGTGTAACACCCTCCCAGACCATCCACCTCTAATAAAGTACTGGTGAAGCTAACCAGAGAGATGTAAAGTGCTGGTGAAGCCAACCTGATGTATGGAGGATGAAGATGATGGGAGACGCCTGCTGGAAGGCTCATCCGAGGATGCCCTGCCCTAGAGATGGAGATCTGGAGATCTCTCTCCATCCATGGGTTTGTCTACATGGTGGATTCCTCCGAAGACTTGGTCCGCACGGCCGAACGGCCGAAGACCTCGTCCTTCTCGGGGGTTTCCCCTGAAGACGTCTGATGAAGACGACTCAAAATAGGAACCTCTTTAGGGCTGTCACGATTATGACATATTAATTTTTGCTCAAATAATTGCGATTAACTAGGCCAAATTAATTAATTATTGCTTATAATTATGCTTAATTATGCTTCTGCTGCTGCAGTTTGTGTTGTATGATGTTTTTGTTGTATGCTGTTGATGCTGTACGTGTCATGTGCTGATGTTGTTCAAGATGTAGCTCTGTTGCTGTCAGAGCTTTTATAAACGCAAACACACCCCACACACACACCCACCCACCCATACACCCACCCCACACACATAGCTACCCCACGCTACCCCACGCTCTGTTGCTGTAGCTCTGTTGCTGTTGGGGCCCGGTGTGGCAGTGAAACATGTTCAGTGACTGTTGGTTTGTGGCTCTGGAATTGAAGGCTGATCTACACTATCAGGTCGGTTGTGTTGTGACTGTTATTGGAAGTGTGTGTGTGTGTGTGTGTGTGTGTGTGTGTGTGTGTGTGTGTGTGTGTGTGATAGAGAGAATTTGCATTACATTTTTTTTAGACATAGTCCTCTGTAAATCCGGGCCATTTGAAAAGGTCACTTTTTGGTAGGTACAACAGAGCACTCCTGCAAACTGTGGAAGCCATTTTTAGCCAATCAGGATGGAATACGTAAGTCGGCCTCCTGGTGGCGCTATAAAAGGCAGATGTGAAAAATGCAGGGCAAGGGTTTTTCCTTGACCTCTAGGGAGTGCGCTTACAAAGTTTTACACAGATCGGTGCAGTTATAGGTAAAAACACGAATCGGCCTGTTATAGCGCCACCATGAGGCTGATTTGAAAATGTTCAATTGGCATTTCTTCCTCGGCATAGTGGAAATGTACGTGCAAAATTTCAAGGTAATTGCATGCTGTGTTCATGATTTGAGGCATTTTGTTCAAAACCAAGCCATTTTAGCCAATCAGGATGGAATATGAAACATCTGAAAGTCCTGTTTCGTTTAATGACTAGAGATACTGTGTACCGATTTGCGGGATTTTTGGATACAATCTGTAGGAGTACTGTCAAAAAATATGTTTTGCACAAATCGGCCTCCTGGTGGCGCTATAAAAGACCCATGTGAAAAAAATTGGGCAGAGGTTCTTCTGTGGCATCCAGGGAGTGTGTGTGCACAGTTTCACTGCGAGCAAGCCAACGGTGCCGGAGATTAGCTGTACACAGACAGAATGACACGGACGGACGGACACACGGACGGACAGACAGGGGGAAAAACATACTCTCTCGCCATGCCTTTCGGCCTGGCGGAGACAATAAGCTATTTTCACTATTTATTAAAATGTGTGAGCATTGTTTTGTTTATTTTTGGGTGAAAATGCCAATATTTCAATGCAGCAATGAATTGATATTAAAAAGGAAAGGTACTTTGTAATTTGTACTTTTGACTACTTTAGTATTTTTAAAAGCAGGTACTCCATTACTTTAACTCAAGTACAACTGAGCAACTTTCACTTGTAGTGGAGTAATATTTGACCAGGAGTGTCTATACCTTGACTCAAGCACTTGTGCACGGTTGGGTACTTTATCCACCATTGCCAAAATCAGGACGGCAGGTTGAATATGGTTAACCCCTTGCACCCCAGCATCCATATTCTGAGGGGAACATTAGCCAAACAATATCTACAAGCTCACAACACGTTACGTTGTGAGCTTGTAGATCAGCAATTTTTGGCAAAGAGATTTGGTGTAGACGGAAAAAAGTACTCAGTACGTAGCAACTCAGGTCCGTTTCATTAAGACTGGAGGGTTTAAGTGGTTAAGTAAGGGGATTCATCTGAAGGGCTGTGTACAGTATGATGCATTCCAGTCTGGGCTACTGTGCCTCATTAGCTGCTTGTTGTATACATCTGGACTGGTGAATGTATTGGCTGACCACCCACGCACTAAACACACACACACACACACACACACACACACACACACACACACACACACACACACACACACACACACACACACACACACACACACACACACACACACACACACACACACAGGCACAGACATAGACTGCTGTGAGTAACAGCAGGGTTGATATCAGCGCAGCACATCAGGAGTGAACTGAGGTCATAGTTAGATCTCATCTGAACTCTACAGGCTAGTTCTGGTCTACTGGATATATAGCCTGGAGAGAGTGTGTGTGTGTGTGTGTGTGTGTGTGTGTGTGTGTGTGTGTGTGTGTGTGTGTGTGTGTGTGTGTGTGTGTGTGTGTGTGTGTGTGTGTGTGTGTGTGTGTGTGTGTGTGTGTGTGTGTGTGTGTGTGCGCGCGTGTGCGTGCACTCGCATAGTGCTTCTGAAAATGTGTGTTTGTAAATCCCAGACTGTGCATGTTTGTGTAACCTAGAATATTTAACTATTTTGGGCGTGTGTGTGTGTGTGTGTGTGTGTGTGTGTGTGTGTGTGTGTGTGTGTGTGTGTGTGTGTGTGTGTTTGTGTGTTTGTATACTTCTATCTCCATGGGGGCCCGATGTCCTCCCAAGGTTAGAGAGAGGAGAAAAAGTGAGAACATTTGGATAATCCTCACTTATGAAGGTAAATATGTTGCAAAATGTGTCAGCTTTGTGTTTAGTTTCAGAAATATGGTTAGGTTAAGGTTAGACAGAGTTGCAGGGTAGAGGTTAAGGAATGATTGTGGTCAGTGGAAATTAGTGAAAGGTCATTACAATTATGTAACTAGAAAGTTTTGCTCAGTGGAGTGCAAATCTCCGCCAGAAGGCACAACCCAATAATAACATTATACTGTCTGACGCAGTAAAGCCAAACTGCATGTCTGTATCTGTCGTTGACCTGTGCACAGGTGTGCGCGTCATATTGAGTCAGTCTATTTTGATCATGTGGTCAGTTATAGTTGACTAATGTGCTGTACGTTAACTTGTCACCGTAGAAAAAGTGGTTGCCAAATGTTCTAAAATGTTCGAAACTGTTAAGTGTCTATATATCTATTGTAATGGTTGATTTCTTCAACCTGTAAATCAAGTCAATAAGTAAAAGACACTGATATGGCACTCGTGGTTTACTAGGGGGTTCAATTCTGTGCGGTGTCCTGCTGATTAAATGTACAGGTTAAAAGTTTATTTTTCAAAGTCAAATAGTGTCTATGTATCTAATTAAAAAGTCTAGTAGTTAAAAGTATCTATATATCTATGTATGTAATTTAAAAGTCTAGTAGTTAAAAGTATCTATGTATGTCATTTAAAAGTTTAGTAGTTAAAATAGCACTTAAGTATCAACATTTTGGAAGTGGGACGTGACATTTTTAAAGTGGAACTTAACATTTTGGAAG
>NC_139948.1:23256665-23309165 GCF_963454915.1 Gymnoscopelus microlampas
TGTGTGTGTGTGTGTGTGTGTGTGTGTGTGTGTGTGTGTGTGTGTGTGTGTGTGTGTGTGTGTGTATTTTGCCATATCTCTTTTACTGTGTTGTTAGCACTCCCTTCAGTATACCTGCACATCTGTGTGTACTGTATGCGTGGTGTTAGCGAGTAAATGCTTCTACACAACTCTGCATTGCCATTTTGCTGTGTGTGTGTGTGTGTGTGTGTGTGTGTGTGTGTGTACACACATGTGGTTTCAGTATCTAAATATTTTCGGGGGAACTCTTTGTTGTGAACTTACATCTTTTATAAGTGTATGTGTGTGTGTGTGTGTGTGTGTGTGTGTGTGTGTGTGTGTGTGTGTGTGTGTGTGTGTGTGTGTGTGTGTGTGTGTGTGTGTGTGTGTGTGTGTGTGTGTGTGTGTGTGTGTGTGTGTGTGTGTGTGTGTGGTATTGCATACTATACTATACATACTATGTGTAGCAAAATGTTAGTGTCTCAGTGTTTTGTTATAGTAAACGCCTCTGTATATGTGTGTCTATGTGTGCATGCGTGTGTATACGAGCACGAGAGAAGAGAGAGAGAGAAAGAGAGAGAGACAGAGAGAGAGAGAGAAAGAAAGAGAGAGAGAGAGAGAGAGGGAGAATACCATGTGTTTCTAAGTGCGTGAGCACACATGTGCATGTGCGTTTGTATGAGAGAATGGTAGCATCTTTCTTTTGGTGTGTTGCATGTGTACACCCCTGTTTACATGTGATCTGTCTGTATGATTCCCTGTGTGTGTGTTTTGTTTGTGTAATTGCTGTGTTCATCTCTGTATTCATGCGTGCGTGCGTGCGTGTGCACAGTGGTGGGAACAAAGTACTACATTTCTTTACTTAAGTAAAAGTATCAATACTGCAATGTAGAAACACTCTGTTACAAGTAAAGGTTCCGGTGATCCAAATTTACTTGAGCAAAAGTTCAAAAGTATTGGCATCAAAATATACTTATAGTACCAAAAGTAAAAGTCTACTCATTATGCAGAATGTCATTCACAAGGTATCATATGTATAACATTTATTGAAATCTTTTGAAAATAGCAGATCTACAAGCTCACAACACGTCGCATGTGAGCTTGTAGATCGGCTATTTTCAAAAAGCCAAAGTTTAAATGGGGCTGAAGTGTTTAATGTATGTTTTGTAATAATAATTCAAATCTACAAAGTAACTAACTAAAGTTTTCAAATAATAGTAGTGGTGGAGTAAAAACATTTGGCTCTGAGATGCACTGGAGTAGAAGTAAAAACGTATTGACAATACGAAATACTCCAGTAAAGTGAAAATACCTCAACATTGTATTTAAGTATAGTACTTGAGTAAATGTACTTAGTTACTTTCCACCACTGTGTGTGTGTGTGTGTGTGTGTGTGTGTGTGTGTGTGTGTGTGTGTGTGTGTGTGTGTGTGTGTGTGTGTGTGTGTGTGTGTGTGTGTGTGTGTGTGTGTGTGTGTGTGTGTGTGTGTGTGTGTGTGTGTGTGTGCGTTTTATGATCTCATTCTGGTGTGTCGGTGTGTGGTTTTCTCTGTGTAAATGTTAGCGTCCCTCTGTTGATGTGTTGTAAGTACAGCTCTGTGTGCGCGGGCCCTTCAATTTGGGCTCAGAGCTCATAACACGCTGTCCACACGCGTCCGCCCAGCCTCCCACAGCGTGCGCCGGAGCGTACCAAATCCAATCAAATCCAATCCCTTTGGAAGCCTGTTTACACCACTCCTCTGAAACCACCCAGATGCCATGTGCATATAGAGATTTACCGATAAAAAATGTTCCTTCCCGATACCGATTCCGTTACCCATAACTTGCGTATCGGTCGATACCGAGTACCGATCCGATACCAGGGTGTAATTTAAACAAATTGGGGTTCAGGGACCATCTGGATTCCTTAGGGTTCCAATTGGACCCTTACAGGTCTGTAACTCTGAGAGTGTATAAATGGAACCAAATGGACCCTTACATTTGGTTCCATTTGTACACTCTCAGAGTTATGGGGGTCCTTGAAATGAAAAGGTTTGAGAATCACTGATCTAGGAATAAATAAAACATCCATTAATAATTGTTAAAGTGCAGCTACAAATTAGTAAAATAATAATGTAAATAGTACAATAAGAGTATAAAACAGTAGTGCAACATCAACTGAAACAATCAAAATATGACTCTAAATGAAATATCATCATGTGATAAATGACGTGGTATTGGAATGGCATAGACTGGCATACTCGCCGATACCGATACCAACATTTTAGGCAGTATCGGCAGCTTTTCCGATACTGGTATCTGAATCGGAACAACAACAATAAAGAGTAATAATGTAATAGAGCATCATTCAATTCAAATCTATAGTCTGTAAAAAAATATTTTACATTCTTGGTACAAATCTGACCCTTGCAGGTCCATTTCTAGATTTTCTACACTTTCAGGCTTAAATTATTTTACTGTGTACTGTATATATGTCTATGAATGAAAAGAAAGTCATGTGAGTAACAACCTTATATACAGTATGTCATTGGGGAGTACATCAGGGGTCTATGCTAGGCCCCTTCCATTTTACCCTTCTACACCAAATGTCACACACCCCCCCAGATTAGGGACACTATAGGGTTCCTTAAGGATCTTGCGGCCTGTTTCAAGAGTCCCCCCCCCCATATAGATAGAAAACAGCTTAAACAATTCACTCACATTAAATTAACAAAAGTAATATTGTTTCGCCATTGTCAACAATCTATTTTTTTCATGCCCGACCATTCGCTCATCGTGCATCGAACAAGAAAGTTCCCAGCCATTATTTGGTTCTCAGGTATGGTGGAATTATGGCCACGGAAAGCAAGATTCCATTCTACAAGACGACAAACTACCATATTGTCTTTGAATATTTGCATTGTAGCCTACTATCAATGGCATTGTGCGTTCTCAAGCACATTTTCATCTTGTGCCAGCTATCCAAGTTGGCACGAGTTCCTTTATTTCAAAAATAATCAGGTGATTCATTTAGATGAGCCCTGATTTAATCTGAGCCTGCCGTTCCAACAAGTTAAACTCTAAAGCTAAATTCTATAATGGAAAATAATCATCACCACTTCCCCTTGTCTATTCTGTTGATACAGGCTTTGAGCTGAGGGCTAAAGATAGGCTATACTAGAGAAGCCTAATCAGTTAAGCTATGTGAGTAATGTTTATGTGCTTTTAAATATGACAATGCTGTATCCTTTACAGCATTGTCATATGCTCAGCTGACCTGTTCAGGCAATAAAGAGACTACTCACAGGTTGTACTGTAATTTGTGGTGGGTGCCGTCCATGCATCTGCAGTTGGGACAGCTTCGGGAAAGTTGATTTAAGCATTTGTGGAGATCTTGTACATTCTCCACAAAGAGCTTTTCAGTTCAAGTGGTAACGCTAATGAATGTGTCCACGGTCCAGCTTCATGATTAACGTCTTGCTTGTGCATCGCCCTCTCGTTTGAAAGTGTCTGTGGCATATTTTAACTCGTATAGATACAACTTTGACTGTTCAATACCGCGCGCTGCCATCTCAACAACTTCACAGCAACAACACCTCTCCTCTTCCGGTCGGCCCTTCACAATAAAGTGTCTCCCCTTTACCTCCCAATGCACCACATTTTACACAGGTTATTATTAACCGGAAATAGATGTACCTTAATAAAGTGTGTATTTGTGGGAGAGAGAGAGTAAGAGTGAGAGTGAGAGTGAGAGAGAGAGCGAGAGAGAGAGAGAGAGAGAGAGACCGTTCAACACACCACGGGCAGGAGTAGGTTTCGGTGCGTCAGTGACGGGGGGGGGGGGTCCGTTGCAATTGAAACGGATGAAACATAGTTAAGGCCGCTACTGCATGTGGCGAAGAAGATGTTAGTGGTGGTGTGGTAGGGAAACTGAAGGACATGAATTCAGGCTCTGTGTCTGCCCTGCCAAAGTGTCCTTGAGCAGGCATTTAATTCTTAACAGGCTCCAAGAGCTGCCACTCTCAGAGCATATGAGCAGAGCTGAGCGGGGGGAAATGCCACTCCATGCTCCAGGGGGCTGTCGTCACGTCCGCTCTCCGCTCATGTTGTATCAATACTTCAGACTAGTATCACTGACCAATCAACTTAAAGGACGACTTCACCCATTTTCAACCTATCTTCATATAATTGGTCCTCAGTAGTGTTCATGATACAATTGTACAATTTTTGTCTACTCAGTCTGTGTCTCATAGGAGGTCTGTGGACACTTCAGAAACCCGCGTACCAATGACATCATCGTTCGGCCGATTTTGGTTTTTCAAACAAGATGTTTTATTTAGATTTGTATCAACGTGAGAACAATGGCTTCCATCACAGCATGCTAACTTTCCAGGAATAGAAAGCATGCTGTTTCTATTAGCTTGGATTCCCCATCGATGATGTCACTGGTAGGCGGGATTCTGAAGTGTCCACAGCCTTCCTCTGAGACACAGCAGAGTGAGTACACAAAAATGGTGCAATCTTCTAATGAACATTAGTGAGGACCAATTATATGAAGATAGGTTGAACATGGGTGAAGTCGTGCTTTAAGCTACAGTATAGCTGTATCCTCCCTATAGGGGTTACACGGCAGCAGACCAATCCATACAGCTACCCCTTTTTCACCGGGTTGAACCGGTTCCTTTCTTTCTTTCCGCCTAATTTTGAATCAGTTCAGTGTGTTTTAATACATTTGGACGAAGGGAGCCCCACTGGTTTCTACAGACCCGGTTTGAAGGCACTTCTTGGAACTTCCAGTCCCGAAAAGCAACCGGAAACTTATGCTATTGGCTGGACGGGCAACGAGGGCGGGTCTTCACTCGGTAGAACCAGTAGAAGCCCTAAAGGCATACCCAACTTTATCATACATTTTAAAATGAATGGGACCATAATTTATTAAACGCATTTCATGATACTTGAAAAAAGACTAAACATTAGAGTTTGTTTATAAGGTAATAAAAGCGTAAAGTGAGGACAAAACCTCATTCACCTGAATGGAGTGTTAGTTTTTCTGCAGGCAGCAGGAGAAGCGACATCTGCTGGCCATAAATGAGAACTTCAGGGGAAATGGCTCTTCCTTATTGGCCTCATTTTTAAAAAACGGATGCTTGCCGCCTGGTTTCCACTGAAAATTAATTGGTTCAGAACCCTAAAAGTTCTTTCAAAACTGGAAACAAAAAAAAAACAAAAAAATCTTTCCCTGAACTGGGAACCAAAGTGGGCTTGTCAATATTCTACAGGTTGGAAGATGCAGATGCCATTTAAACAATGGCTAAACCAAGCGAAGTGTGGTCTAGTTAGTTTGATAGCTGTCTTTGTTTGGTTGCACCATGTAAGATTGTAGCTAGCTTGCTGGTTGCAGCTAGTAAGAAATTCATGTTTAACATTAATCAATTGAAGAAAAAGGGAATGTCCACACACGATAGGTTGCTCTCCCGTCTTTTTTATTATTTGAACCAAAAGTGAACAACGTTACGCCCATGCAGGGCTTCATCAAACCCATGTGAGGCCAGCACTTGATGAAGCCCTGCATGGGCGAAACGTTGTTCACTTTTGGTTCAAATAATAAAAAAGACGGGAGAGCAGCCTATCGTGTGCGAACATTCCCTTTTTCTTCACTTGATTATTTTTGGGTCCAGCACTGTGTTTAAATAAACTGTGGGGATGTGCATAACCTACACTTTTTTCATAACATTGATTAATTAACATTGATTTATATTAGCACTGTTCACATCCTATTATCTTGTCTTTGTGAATTAATAAGGCATGTGTTTTGAATTGATAATGCTTTGTGATGGACAAATTATTACTTGGCATTCATTGTCGCATCCAACCTCGGGCACAGTCATAATTGGCGCGAGCTTGATATGCCGCCCTCAACTGGATATGCTCGGGCAATGAAAAATGCCTGGGTGATCATCTATATTTATGCCCCTGTAACTTCATGTCATGGCATGTTTCAGAACAACAAATATACAAAGTGATACTACACAGCAAAATTCTCAGAGTTAATTTTATCCATTTGTAATTCTAAGCGTGAACACATGGTCTGTACACTCTCTTGTGTTAAATTAACACAGAGGATTTTACTGTGTGCTATGAGGCCTACTACGTCAACCTTCCACGGATGAACACAGGTCAAACACCGTGTTGAGGGCTGGATTCAAACTGACCATTGTGTATTCAATGCGTTCTTATTCGGTTGGGTCACAGTGCATTTGACTGTAATAAGACAGTGTTGCATGCTGGGTCCAGATCCCAGAGTCTCAGCCTTGCTTTGGGGCATACTGAGGTCCTACAGGGTTGCTGGTTTGGACACTGTATTCTCTCCACGCTCCCTTGACTGTTGATGCCTATCAAACACACAGACGGCTGGCGCTCAGTAGCCGGGGCAATTACCCCTACTCTGGCGTACACACACACACACACACACACACACACACACACACACACACACACACACACACACACACACACACACACACACACACACACACACACACACACACACACACACTTCTCTGAGAGCCAGGGAGAGACCTCATGTACAGGCAAGCAAACAGGGAGGTGAACTTCTTTGGGCGTGTATGTATAAGTGTGCGTGCTTGTGTATGTGATTGAACTCTGTATGGATGTGTGTGTGTACAGTGTGTGTGTGTGTGTGTGTGTGTGTGTGTGTGTGTGTGTGTGTGTGTGTGTGTGTGTGTGTGTGTGTGTGTGTGTGTGTGTGTGTGTGTGTGTGTGTGTGTGTGTGTGTGTGTGTGTGTGTGTGTGTGTGTATCATGTATGGGAATGTTTATGTATGTTTGTAGAGACTCATATGTATGGACATACAGTATGGGGGGAGTATGCACACGAGTTTGTGTCCTACAATATATAAATGTGTGCTGTATGTGTGTGCATTTGTTTGTGTGTGTGTATGCGCGTGTGGGTGTGTGTGTGTGTTTACTGCATGTGTGAATAAGAGAGAAAGTGCATGTGTCCCTGTGCATACTGTATCACATGTGCATGCACGCGTGTGCACAGTGCACGTGATCCAGTATGTCTTTGCCAAGAAAAAAAGAAAACTGAAACCCCCTCTCACAAAACCGAAAATACCCATAATCCCACTGTGTGCCCGCACGGGGTATTCGGTTTCCCCCTGAAAAATACCCCCCCAATTGGAGCCTGAAACACGATCCACTCTGAGGTTAAGACAGTCAGACAGCAACCAGTGTCAGAAATATATGATTTGTCATAATCGTACTTTTCTTACCTCAGCCTTCGTAGGTGGGGACTGCCTGCGGGGTTAAACATGCCCTGTGATTGGTGGATTAAGTCCTAAATTGTCCGAAGGGGGTGGGTAGTCTTAGTGGTGGAGAGTGGGGGTACAAGTCGGAGTGTGTGTGTGTGTGTGTGTGTGTGTGTGTGTGTGTGTGTGTGTGTGTGTGTGTGTGTGTGCGTGTGCGTGCACGCGTGTGTGTGTGTGTGTGCGTGTGTGCGTTATTTGGCCATAGGCCGAGTTCTAAACACTCTGTCCGTTCTCATTCTGGAATGTTATCGGAGAGACACGCCTACATGCATGCACAGTCCCACACAAATGCACACTCATGTGTGCGTGCGTGCACACACACACACACACACACACACACACACACACACACACACACACACACACACACACACACACACACGCTCAAGTTGCTGACTCTTTTGGATATTCGTGAAAATAGAAGTTTTTGACGTATCCTGTCTCACAAACAGCATGTCCACTCGAGAGATAGGATCAAACAGCATGTCCAAACCCCAGCATACCTATTCTGGAGGGGACATTCGCCGTTGCAACGCGCTGTGAGCTTGTAGATCGCCTACTTTTGGTGAAGGGATTTGGTGTAGACTGTAGATGGAAAAAAGCAGTGCAATTAAAGTTAAATTAAACTCATAGGGTTTGTTTTACTAAGAATAGACGGTTTAAGTGGTGGCACTCAAGAGATGGGATCAAACAGCATATACACACTGGAGATGGGATCAAATGCACCCTAATAACAGAAGAAAGCTTGACTTCACCTTTAGGCTGCACTTGACATGGCCTGATTAAAGTGGCATATTTGAAGAAAGAATAAAGAACTTTTTCAATATTCAGATTCATAAACAGGTACTGCTCCTACAGCAACAGATAAGGGAATAGACAGAGAGGTTGGGAGCACTAGAGAAAAAAACAATCTGTCCTTTATTGTTTTAGCTGTGCAGTGGATGACACACTAATAGACTAGTGATTAATTGCTTGGAGCAACTTTGTGTGTGTGTGTGTGTGTGTGTGTGTGTGTGTGTGTGTGTGTGTGTGTGTGTGTGTGTGTGTGTGTGTGTGTGTGTGTGTGTGTGTGTGTGTGTGTGTGTGTGTGTGTGTGTGTGTGTGTGTAAACGTATACATGTACTGTGTGTGGATCTGTATCTATCCCTCCCTTACACACACAAACGCATGCACGCACGTGCACACATACACACACACGTCTATGTCTTTACATGTGTTTTTGCAGTTCTAATCGGAGGGAGCATTGAGCGAAGGCAAGGCTCAAGGATAAGATAACCTCCAGTAAAGGAACCCGCAGAAATGAAATGCTCATGTCGGACATAAAATAAAAAAACCTGTAACTGCAATGCATGCTGGTATTTAAATCCTGTTTCTTATATAGATTCTACTTGAATTGAAAGAATGGCCGTTCGTGTGTTGTGTCAATTACTTTCATGACTTTTTGAAAACAGTCAAAATCAGTTACAGTTAAAAAGTCTACTCCTACGCTACTCTTATGTTAATGAGAAAATGGCAAATATTTGCATCTTTCCATCCTGAAAAATATAATTTAGAAAGAATAACGTTCGTTTTGCTGATACGGGTTCTTCATCCGACAGTGCTGAGAGGAAAAAAAACCCATCTGGTAACACTTCTGGGTAATTGCTGCTGAGAAGCCCCGAAGATCTGAGAGGAGAAGAAAATTCCAACGTGTTTTTGCTCCGTCCCCTTTTCCTTCTTCTTTCTTGTTCGCCTCGTGTTTCAATTTCACAAGATTTTAGGTGAAAACAAAAGAGACAGGCCTGCTCTGTGTGTTTCGTGTGTAGAAGGTTTTCCAAAAAGGGTCCAGAGGTGTCGGGGCCCAAACATGGGTTTTTGGAAAATAATAAAAGGAGTTTCCCACGTCAGCAACAGGTGATGTCTTTTGACTGCAAACTTTTACAGAAATCTGTAGCCTACATTTTTTTTTTTTGATATGTTGTTTTTCCGTGCGTTTGTTCTTGGCGACACGCTCTGATATTTTGATAATCATTGTGAAGCCTCATACTGTATATGTCTGCACCAATCACACCCATACAAACTCCTTACTCCTGTACTAGATGAGCCCATTAAAGTGGAGTCCATGGACCCAAGACAATGTTCACAGAAACAAAAGACCTAAGAAGGAGGAAGTCTTTTAATCATTTTCAACCTGGCTTCCCTATTCTTTGTCATTATAGGCAAAATATTACACATTTCTTTCATCACGTTAAAAAATAGCAAAATAAATTGCAGATCTACAAGATGGCCTATTTTCACTATTCTTCATACAAAGAAGTAGGCCTATACAGAGCGTATTAACCATATGAACCCTATAGTGTCCCTTTCCTGCAGGCATGACATAATAGAAGGTCATGCCCCAAGAAAGAATAAAAATCAATCAACACTACAAATCATTTCTCATTGTAGTGGAAAGGCAGAGCGAGGCGGGAGGTCAGTGGAGAGGATGTCCATGCGTCGCGTCGTGAATTTGTACATTGGCTATTTTCAGCAAAGAGATTTGGTGTACAAGGAAAACAGGAGGGGACCAAGTAAAGACCCCTGGGGCACACCAGTCAACAAATATAATGTATAGGGTTTAAGTGGTTAAATGAATTTATTAACACGTAGATAGTAAGTAAGGGACAATGGCTGCTGGTCTGACTGGAGCATGCAGCACAAAATCAAACACAATGGGTGGCTGGCACAGTCACTTCAACTAACATCAGTCAGGCTAACTAATGAGTTACTGAAACCACCATATAATGCAATAAAGTCTGCTGTACGCTGGATACAGCATGACAGAGTGTTTATCTGTGCCGATGGCTGCTGTACTCTAATCAAGTGATCATAGGGTTGGACGGGAAGGCTAGACCTTTTTAGACCGCCTGTTTAACACACACACACACACACACACACACACACACACACACACACACACACACACACACACACACACACACACACACACACACACACACACACACACACACACACACTTAAACACATATTCAATGCAAACAAACACACGCACACACAGAGTAGCGTGCACGTGCATGCTCGCGCGCAAACGCACACACACACACACACACACACACACACACGCACACGCACACGCACACGCACACACACACTCCTATCACCAGAATAAATACTTCATACCCACACAGAACCACATTTCACCAACATAGTCAACCACACCAATGGGCCCACCCTGTCTCTGCATTTCAATCTACCGACCTCATCCACTCTAATTTACCTTTTTAAGTCTCTGTGTGCCACCAGAGTGGCAGGGTGGCACACAGAGGGTGGGGGATTTAGAGGGTGTCTCCTATGCCAAGAAGGGGCATGTGCCCTCAAGCTGTCTGCTTGACAGCTTCAAAGTGGTATTTTTTCCCCCTTATTTTGTTTAATTTTGTGGTAAAAAAAAACAGAAAGGGGGGGGGGGCAGAACTACAGGGCCTTTGTAAAGCATCGCTTTTGACAAGTGATTATTTGGGTGAGGGTTTTTCAATGGTTTATATACTGTAGTTATTGTTTGTACAGTTGTGAGAAAAAATCTACATATGATCTGATGTGTCTTTGGGAGAATGGGATATGGTAACGCGTTGTGTGTAGTGATATTACAATGAAAATGACTGCAAGAATGCAGTTTGAGGTGTGAAATATACCAAACAATCCTAGAGAATTGCATTTCAAGTGCAGCTATCAGAGAGTGAATAGCTTGTCACGAGATGTGAGAATATAGTAGCCTACTCTATCAATAATAACTCCAGTCCCTTCTTTCTTTTCATTGTATTTATTGTTAAGTAATATTATTCTATGTGTAATGTGTATATTTGTGTAATGTTTAATTTTTCCGAACACTTGTTCTTAGATTCTTAGTCTTACATTCTTAAAATACTTACAAATAACGTAAAATGATTCAGCCAAACGCAAATGATTCCTGCACTAAATTCTAAAGAATGTCACCCATAATACCCGAATGTGACCTGTGTATTTTCCCAGTGTAATTGAGTGTATTTTGTAATATATGAATTAAATTTAAAAGAATAATTTATTGGGGTAGAAAATGTCCTGACAACATAAGTTACTCTAGGTTGACAATTCAACATGATACGACCTCATCAGCTAGTAGTTTAAGGATACGTATGAGATTACAGGCGAAATAAAACAACTGTGTTTTTCCAGTAAAATGTTGCCGTAAATTATTTCCACTTCAAGGAATTACGCTGTAAAATCATTGTGTTAATTTAACTCTGAGAGTTTACAAAGGTAACCAAATAGACCGTCGTAATCAACAGATTCTACTTTAAAGTTCAACCAGGATTGGTTTCAACCAGATTTTGTGGTATTGTTCCGACTGTATGTTTTAAGCAGTGTTAACTGCCTTTCCTAGAAACAATTTGACCTATTTGTGACTAAAGTAAAGTAAAGCACTAAAAACGCAATCCATCGTGTTTTTGAGGGCAATTGTAACTGTTGTACAATAACGTATGTATGTACATCAGGCTTGCACAGAGTCCTGCCTAGTGTCTTAAAAAAAATGACTACATTGTACTAGAGTAAAATAACACTCTACTACACTCCTGTTTATGGATCTGTACACACCATCTGACTCTGTCTAATTAGACAAAGACCAGAGCTGTAATTCAACCTGTCTTCTTGTCCCTCAGATGAAGGATGGACCACAGTGTCTCACACTGACTGGCCACCCACAAAGACAGACAGGCAAGCAGACAGACAGACACGTGGAAAGATAGTCAGACAAGCGGATAAAGAGGAAGGTAGGCAGTAAAATCCTTAATTTAAAGCTGTAATCCATCATTTATATGTCCTACCCCAGGATTTGAACCAGAGTTTCACGCACCAAGACCAAATTTCTACCACTCTTCCAAAACGGAATCTCTGCATGGTCAAGGGAGATATTACGCTCATGAGCTTAAGGCAGGACTACTTGTCAACCTGTATCTGCCCAGTATGGAAACCACCTCCAACCACTGCAGATGTACTAGTTATATTAACATACTAAAATAATGTTTTATCCATTCAAATAAGTTCTAGATTGCAGGTTTAACAGAGATGTAACCACAATGGACCCAGTCCAATTGGTTGTATGTTGCACACTCTCTGAGTTACAAATGGAAAATTAACAGAATTTGTGTAGTACAGTGGTTCTCAACCAGTGGTCCTTGGGGGGGTACTAGGGGCTCCCCAGCAAAATTAGTTAACATAGTGTCACAATCATTTGAACCACTTAGCTTTGGCTATTAAAGAAATGCAGATCTAGCACGGCACCGAGTGCCGCGCTATGAGCTTGTATATCTGCTATTTTTGAAAAATCTTGAAAATGTGTGCATATCTTTGAATGTATATATATATTTTTAAAGCGAACATTTTGAACTGAAATCTTTGCCTCTGGGGGTCCCTGGCACAAAGCATTTTCAGATCGGGGTCCGCGGCCAAATGTATATCAATTTAAGGGTCCTTGGCATGAAAAAGGTTGAAAACCACTGGTGTAGTAGACAGATGGGCAAGCAGGTACACAAACAGAGCTAGACAGAGCGCACTAGACATACAGTACTAATGAGCAAACACGCATTTTCAACGTTTCCTTTTGCAGCATTTACATTTAGGAACTGGATGCATTCATTTCTACCCTGGATCATCACCCTGGATTCAAGGTCATTGATCAGCAACCATTCCCCCTGTTCTCTCTCTCTCTCTCTCCCCTGACTCTCTGCAATCACAGTGGCTGCGTTTACAAGTTGAGTAAAGATAGAACGAGATTCACGGATTCGCAACAGATTCACTCTTACAGCCTCAATAGCTATTGAACAAAACCATCCTAAATCACAAAAAACGTATTGTTCTTATCCTGATCTGATAAAAAAATAACTACAACATGCTGTGAACCCCAGAAGGCTAACCTCCGAGTGTATGAGATTATAATAGCTTTGCGGGCAGCAGACGGCAAGCGGAGCGGTTAGGGACCGTCTCCAAAGTGCAACACCCAAAGTGAAAATATTCAATAACTTTACTTATATGCAAAGTATCATCACCAAATTTACACCACATATCAATGCTGCACACATGATTGCACTACAACATTTATTTACTAAAATAAATAATTTCATTAATTTTGGTGAATTTTAAAGAGGAACTTTGCTCAATAGCGTACCACTTATGAAGTGTAGGACCATGAAAATCCCTATTAATACTAAGGGGCTCCCCCATGTCATACTACAGCAATTAGTTTGTTACATTTTCGATTTGTTTAATTTTGGTGAATTTCTATGTGCAAATTTGGTCGATAGCTTAACACTTATGAGGTGTAGGACCATGAAATTCTATTTTCACCTCTAGGGGGGTCCACCAGGTCAAACTACAGCAATTAGTTTGGTAGAATTTCATTACGTTTACCGAGATGCACAGAAATACACAGTAGTATGCTGAAAAACAGACATATAGTCAGCCCCGAAGGCCCCCTCCCCTCTTTACCCCCCCCCACTACCCCCCCACCCCCCCATGCCCAGAAATATAAGGAAACATGTACAAACACAGACACCTCCTTCCCTCCTCCTATCTCTCCTATCCACCCTTCTCCCCCTCTCATCCTCAACCCCCCCATCCACATACACACAGGCACACGCACACACACACACACGTGGACGCACGCAGGCACACACACACGTGCACGCACGCACGCACGCACGCACGCACGCGCACACACACACACACACACACACACACACACACACACACACACACACACACACACACACACACACACACACACACACACACACACACAGACTGTGGCCCCAAATGACCCCTCATACAGAAATTATACATTGTATCACCTGTGCCCACCCAATGCTCCAGCTATCCAATCACAATAGCTCTGGTACACTTTCTCGCATGCTCCATATCCAATCAGAATAGCTAGGGTACACTTTCTCGCACTCTCTCTCCCACCTACTCATCACATGGGCATAGAATAAGTCAAAGTAAAGAAATCCACCAGAATTTATATCATTTCAGCCTTCAACATGCAGAAGAGATTTAGTGTTGTAGTGGCTCTCCAGCTAGAACAATATGAAGAGCGTCAAAAATGAAATAAAGATCATAAAAACCTTGTCTGATTATCATTTGAATCAACTGAAGCATGAGCAATATTACCCAAAATTAAATAAACTGGTTTATTTATGAATTTAAACTAAATCAGTAAAAACGCCTAGCTCTCTCAGTGTTTAATGTGATATAGTAACGCATAAATGCAAGTATTTGCCATATATATGATATGAATTGTTTGGGATTGAGATAAAGTCAATGTATGATGATCATTTGTTAAGTATATCCCCCGGGTCAAAATGACCCGCGAACAGAACCAGTGTTCGAACCAGAGTTGAATCCGAACAGAACTTGAGGGTTAACACTTATGGGATGTAGAACCATGAAACTCCTTATCACCACTAGGGGACTCTCCAGAGTCATACTACAGCAATTAGTTTGATAAAATTTCATTTAGTTTAATTTGGGTGAATTTGTACGTGGAACTTTACTCAATAGCTCAACACTCATGAGATGTAGGACCATGAAACTCCTTATCACCACTAGGGGACTCCCCAGAGTCATACTACAGCGATTAGTTCGGTCAAATTTCATTTCGTTTAATTTTGGTGAATTTTTATGTAATCTAGTGATTTTTATGTGGAACTTTGCTCAATAGCTTAACACTTATGAGATGTAGGACCATGAAACTCCTTATCACCACTAGGGGACTCCCCAGAGTCATACTACAGCAATTAGTTCGGTCAAATTTCATTTCGTTTCATTTTGGTGAATTTTCAAGTGCAATTTTGCTCAATAGCTTAAAACCTATAGGATGTAGGACCATGAAACTCCATATCACCTCTAGGGGGCTCCCCAAAGTCATACTACAGCAATTAGTTCGGTCAAATTTAATTTCATTTAATTTTAGTGAATTTTTATGTAATCTAGTGATTTTTATGTGGAACTTTGCTCAATAGCTTAACAATAATGAGATGTAGGACCATGAAACTCCTTATCACCACTAGGGGACTCCCCAGAGTCATACTACAGCAATTAGTTCGCTCAAATGTCATTTCGTTTAATTTTGGTGAATTTTTAGGTAATCTAGTGATTTTTATGTGGAACTTTGCTCAATAGCTTAACACTTATGAGATGTAGGACCATGAAACTCCTTATCACCAGTAGGGGACTCCCCAGAGTCATACTACAGCAATTAGTTTGGTCAAATTTCATTTCATTTAATTTTGGTGAATTTTTATGTAATCTAGTGATTTTTATGTGGAACTTTGCTCAATAGCTTAACAATAATGAGATGTAGGACCATGAAACTCCTTATCACCACTAGGGGACTCCCCAGAGTCATACTACAGCAATTAGTTCCGTCAAATTTCATTTCATTTAATTTTGGTGAATTTTTATGTAATCTAGTGATTTTTATGTGGAACTTTGCTCAATAGCTTAACAATAATGAGATGTAGGACCATGAAACTCCTTATCACCACTAGGGGACTCCCCAGAGTCATACTACAGCAATTAGTTCCGTCAAATTTCATTTCGTTTAATTTTGGTGAATTTTTATGTAATCTAGTGATTTTTATGTGGAACTTTGCTCAATAGCTTAACACTTATGAGATGTAGGACCATGAAACTCCTTATCACCACTAGGGGACTCCCCAGAGTCATACTACAGCAATTAGTTCGGTCAAATTTCATTTCATTTAATTTTGGTGAATTTTTATGTAATCTAGTGATTTTTATGTGGAACTTTGCTCAATAGCTTAACACTTATGAGATGTAGGACCATGAAACTCCTTATCACCACTAGGGGACTCCCCAGAGTCATACTACAGCAATTAGTTCGGTCAAATTTCATTTCGTTTAATTTTGGTGAATTTTCAAGTGCAATTTTGCTCAATAGCTTAAAACCTATAGGATGTAGGACCATGAAACTCCATATCACCTCTAGGGGGCTCCCCAGAGTCATACTACAGCAATTAGTTCGGTCAAATTTCATTTCATTTAATTTTAGTGAATTTTTATGTAATCTAGTGATTTTTATGTGGAACTTTGCTCAATAGCTTAACAATAATGAGATGTAGGACCATGAAACTCCTTATCACCACTAGGGGACTCCCCAGAGTCATACTACAGCAATTAGTTCGCTCAAATGTCATTTCGTTTAATTTTGGTGAATTTTTAGGTAATCTAGTGATTTTTATGTGGAACTTTGCTCAATAGCTTAACACTTATGAGATGTAGGACCATGAAACTCCTTATCACCAGTAGGGGACTCCCCAGAGTCATACTACAGCAATTAGTTCGGTCAAATTTCATTTCATTTAATTTTGGTGATTTTTTATGTAATCTAGTGATTTTTATGTGGAACTTTGCTCAATAGCTTAACAATAATGAGATGTAGGACCATGAAACTCCTTATCACCACTAGGGGACTCCCCAGAGTCATACTACAGCAATTAGTTCCGTCAAATTTCATTTCGTTTAATTTTGGTGAATTTTTATGTAATCTAGTGATTTTTATGTGGAACTTTGCTCAATAGCTTAACACTTATGAGATGTAGGACCATGACACTCCTTATCACCACTAGGGGACTCCCCAGAGTCATACTACAGCAATTAGTTCGGTCAAATTTCATTTCATTTAATTTTGGTGAATTTGTATGTAATCTAGTGATTTTTATGTGGAACTTTGCTCAATAGCTTAACAATAATGAGATGTAGGACCATGAAACTCCTTATCACCACTAGGGGACTCCCCAGAGTCATACTACAGCAATTAGTTCGGTCAAATGTCATTTCGTTTAATTTTGGTGAATTTTTATGTAATCTAGTGATTTTTATGTGGAACTTTGCTCAATAGCTTAACACTTATGAGATGTAGGACCATGAAACTCCTTATCACCACTAGGGGACTCCCCAGAGTCATACTACAGCAATTAGTTCGGTCAAATTTCATTTCATTTAATTTTGGTGAATTTTTATGTAATCTAGTGATTTTTATGTGGAACTTTGCTCAATAGCTTAACACTTATGAGATGTAGGACCATGAAACTCCTTATCACCACTAGGGGACTCCCCAGAGTCATACTACAGCAATTAGTTCCGTCAAATTTCATTTCGTTTAATTTTGGTGAATTTTTATGTAATCTAGTGATTTTTATGTGGAACTTTGCTCAATAGCTTAACACTTATGAGATGTAGGACCATGAAACTCCTTATCACCACTAGGGGACTCCCCAGAGTCATACTACAGCAATTAGTTCGGTCAAATTTCATTTCATTTAATTTTGGTGAATTTTTATGTAATCTAGTGATTTTTATGTGGAACTTTGCTCAATAGCTTAACAATAATGAGATGTAGGACCATGAAACTCCTTATCACCACTAGGGGACTCCCCAGAGTCATACTACAGCAATTAGTTCGGTCAAATTTCATTTCGTTTAATTTTGGTGAATTTTTATGTAATCTAGTGATTTTTATGTGGAACTTTGCTCAATAGCTTAACAATAATGAGATGTAGGACCATGAAACTCCTTATCACCACTAGGGGACTCCCCAGAGTCATACTACAGCAATTAGTTCCGTCAAATTTCATTTCGTTTAATTTTGGTGAATGTTTATGTAATCTAGTGATTTTTATGTGGAACTTTGCTCAATAGCTTAACACTTATGAGATGTAGGACCATGAAACTCCTTATCACCACTAGGGGACTCCCCAGAGTCATACTACAGCAATTAGTTCGGTCAAATTTCATTTCATTTAATTTTGGTGAATTTTTATGTAATCTAGTGATTTTTATGTGGAACTTTGCTCAATAGCTTAACAATAATGAGATGTAGGACCATGAAACTCCTTATCACCACTAGGGGACTCCCCAGAGTCATACTACAGCAATTAGTTCCGTCAAATTTCATTTCGTTTAATTTTGGTGAATTTTTATGTAATCTAGTGATTTTTATGTGGAACTTTGCTCAATAGCTTAACACTTATGAGATGTAGGACCATGAAACTCCTTATCACCACTAGGTGACTTCCCAGAGTCATACTACAGCAATTAGTTTGGTACAATTTCATTTCGTTTAATTTTGGTGAATTTTCAAGTGCAATTTTGCTCAATAGCTTAAAACCTATAGGATGTAGGACCATGAAACTCCTTATCACCACTAGGGCACTCCCCAGAGTCATACTACAGCAATTAGTTTGATAAAATTTTAATTTAGTTTAATTTGGGTGAATTTGTACATGGAATTTTGCTCAATAGTTTACCACTTATGGGATGTAGGACCATGAAACTCCATATCACCTCTAGGGGGCTCCCTAGAGTCATACTACATTATTTTGGTTGAATTTCAATTTGTTCACACGGTCGCAACGGAAAACGCGTCGAGTCGCTCGGCTAGTGCCTCGCTCAGCGGCGTTTTCCGTGGCCCATCATCACCAGAGACGGCGCCGCTCCGTCATGGATAATAAATACCAGGTCATCGTGTCGCTCCGTCATGGATAATAACTACTGGGTTGTCCAGTAGCCTCGTGCCACATATCAAGCGCTTCTCTCCAAACTTACGGTTCTCTCCAAACGTACTATTACATATTAGATCTGCATCTGGCTCTCCGACAACAAGCTCTCATTACACCTGGGTAAAACTGAATCCATCCTCTTTGGGTCCAACCCTAACCTTAGAAAGGCTGAGAGTTTCACGATCAAAGTGGGTGATAATGTTATCACAAGAAAGGAGGAAATTACCTACCTGGGTTCCATCTTGGAGGCAAACCTCTCAGGTGACAAAAACGCTGAAAAGACAATCAAAAAGGTCCACAAAATAACACGGAGGATGTGGAGGCTTGTTCGTAAAGTCAGTAAGAATACTCTGAAGATTCTTGTAGGGGCCCTCATACAAGGTCATTATGATTATGCATGCACTTCATGGTATCACAACACATCCAAGGCCCTAAAAACAAGGCTCCAAACATCCCAAAACAAACTTGTAAGGCTACTTCTTGGCCTCAACTACAAAACCCATCTAACCCCTGATCATTTCGCTAGGATTGGATGGCTTAGGGTTGAGGACAGAGTACAGCAACTTGCTATGGGCCTGGTCTTCAAGATACACCACAACATTGGGATCCCCCTGTATTTGTCAAAATACTTCCAAAATGTTAATCAAGTCCATGATCATAACACCAGAGGCAGCTCCACAAACCATGTTCAACCCAGATTTGGCACAACAAAGGGAATGAACTCTTTCTCATGCTATTCATCTAAAATGTGGAATGCCCTACCAAAAGGAGTAAAGGAGTGTAAAACCCTACTCACTTTCAAAAATGCCCTAAAGATACACCTTCAGGAGGCTGCAATTCAAAAATGGCCCCTGTCCAAGTCCTAACCTACCCCATGTCCTAACCTAACCTACCCCCCCCCCCCCCTCTCTCTTTCTTTTTTTTTGTACATATTTTTCACTCTTCATACCAGTAACCTGTAAACTGATTGTATGACATTCTGTATAGTAGTGTGTATATCTGTCTGTCTCTTATATGTCATCATGATTTGTGTGCGTGGGGATCTCATCTTAAACAAGCTACGTGCTTAACTGAGCTATCCAGTTTAGTAGACCTTGTATTGCGAATTTGTACTTCCATGTACTGTTATGTACTGTCATGTACTGTTCTCATGTCTTACTAAATAAAGTACATCAATCAATCAATAAAAACTACATTGCTCAAACAGTACACACTACCTTAACTACGATATATAGGGAGAGACTCATGGAGAGGACATCAAGTAGAACTAAAAGACATGCAAGCCATTTTATCAAACACACTACCTTGACTACAATGTAGGGAGGGATTAGTGGACATACATATACACACACACACACACACACACACACACACACACACACACACACACACACACACACACACACACACACACAGAACTTTTTTTAAATTATTCCGCGCCTGGGGGCCGCGGCCTTCCCCTCCGAGGAAAGGCTGCACACACACACACACACACACACACACACACACACACACACACACACACACACACACACACACACACACACACACACACACACACACACACACACACACACACACACACACACACACACACCTGGTATACTCAAAAATATAGTGGGTACAGCCTTGATGTCCCCATCCTCTGTTTTGGTAACCACTGGCCGGCATCGGCTGATTGAGTTTCAAAGTTATCACAAGCAGTGGTGGACAGTAACTGAATAAATGTACTTAAGTACTGTACTTAAGTACAGATTTTGGGGATTTGTACTTTACTTGAGTATTTGATGTTTTTGATACTTTTTACTCTTACTCAAGTACATTTCCAAGACAAATATCTGTACTCTTACTCAAGAACATTTCTAAGAAGGCTGAAAAGTACTGAGTACTTTGAAGTTGAAGGAGGGAAGGGAGGAGGGAAAGGGAAGGGAGGAAGGAGGGGAGGAAGGGAGGAGGGAGGGGGGAGCAAAGGAAGGAGGGAACGACGGAAGGAAATGTACTTTTACTTTTACTGTTACTTTTACTGTAAGTAATTTTAAAAGCATGTACTCTTCAATACTTAAGTACATTTAAAACCAAGTACTTTTTTACTCTTACTCAAGTAACATTGTAAGTGGGCTACTTTACTTGTTAGGCCACGGGCACACCAAAATCCTCTGGCTGCGGATTTGTGGATTCCTCCAATGCATTGCTATGGGAATGCAGCGGATTTCCGCCCTTTAAAGGGAGTATAAACGTTGGTATTTATTGCAAGGTTGCAAGGTTTTTTCATTATTTGGAAAATTTGGTCTAAAACAGAGCAATCCGGCTAACCTCAAAAGCCAAGAGACATTAAGAAGAAAACAAAAAAAAAATATCATCAATATGTAGGGCTACTACTGTAGGGCGACATTTAATGTCATTTTTGAAACTTGAAAAGATTAAATTTGCTGTCCGGCTCGGTTGAACATTTTTATAAACACTGGCAGCCTCTCATCTCTCACTTTTATGCATTACAGAACATTCCACTTGATTACACTATTGTATATCATGAACTACGTACTCACATATATAATCACGTGATGTATCATTGCATAATTGTGGAATAAAACTTAAATAAAAAAAATAAAAAATATGTAGGGCTACTGAACAATCATCAAACATATCATTTAGCTGACAATCAACGACAATATACATATAGCTGTAGCATCAAAACTTATCATGGCAATACAGTATATATAGCCACTTAGAATGAAATAAGGGCTCATTATGTACTATGGGCTCAAAATGTAATAACAGTATAGTACATTATTACATTATAGAAAAATCTGTTATTATGTAATTTTCTCATCTTTTATATTATTTTTTGATCTGATTATTACATATGAGTTTTAATCATTATTTTAATTACATTAATCCAGCATCAAAATGTACAGTATTAATTACATAAATTACATTAAGCATCAACTCGATGGTTTGGATAAGGTCTATCTAGTCTTCCCATGTCCAATCTTTTGTTAGTTTTCTTTATTTTACATCTCATACTCCTCTAGATCCAAACATTAGATATCCATTTGTGACTCTTCTTGGTAGACTCCTGTCTAGACTAATCAGTGATTACAACAGGTGCTGTTCAATTGGGCTCTGGCTCTCCTTCGAGATTGCTTGCTGTTCACTCAGTCTTACTTTGGAGAAGTACCAGTCAACCACATTATTTTTCACACATAACCACACTTACTGCTGGCAAGTCTTTTGGATATCTTCAGGATTTCTGGAAACTTCTTATCCAATACAAGTAAGTATTTTTCCCTCCTTTGTCAATTCTTGTAATTGTAAATATGTTTTGCCAAAGAAGCGTTTATTTATTTCAATGCTTTATTTTGATAGTAGATTTGCATATATAATATGCAGGCAGTTCAAAATAAGTGAAAAGCATTGTAGAAAACTAAATCTGGGTGATGTATTAATTCACATTTAGTACAGGCACATTGTTTATTTTCAAACTAAATCCATCAGAAACACAGGGATTTCTTAGGACTGTTTATATATTGTTACTAACCCATTAATGAAACAACACGTTGAAAGTGTTTCTTTTGCAAAGTGTTTGAGGTTAACCCATTTTCATGAACAAACCTAGATTGTTGACTGATTTCTTTCTAAAATGTTATATTAAATAATATATATATGTGAGGGGAGGGGGTCATCTCGACCTGAACTACTAATTACTCACTCCACTTCAAAGGGGGTTTGCATCAAGTTTACTGATTGGCCCATCCAACTCTCATTCTTGTTCTGTACTCGTTAGTGTCAATTGAAGTATCAAAGACACCCGATTCCCCTCTATGACAGGTTTGATGCCTGTCAGAGAGGGGAGGGGTTATTCACTTCTCTTCCATCACTTGGGGAAGGTCATGAATATTTATGTCCATTCAGGACAGGCAATGACAGTAAGGCCTCCAAGCTTGCCCTCAGCAGGTAAATTAAACTGCAGTTCAGGTGAAGTTTACATTCAGGTTGCCCGACCTAGCAAGTGCCTGTTACAGAGGACAGAACCATCTCTAAACACAACATCAGAGTGAGCTACTAATTGCTCCCTCCACTTCAAAGGGGTTTTGCATTTAGTTTACTGATTGGGCCATCAAACACTTGTTCTGTACTCGTTAGTGTCAACTGAAGGATCAAACACACCTGATTCCCCTCTCTGACAGCTTTGATGCCTGTACAATCGCTGTGTTTCTTTTTATTTTTTTGATTTGCTGACTCTGGATCTATCTATCTATCTATCTATCTATCTATCTATTTATCTATCTATGTTAATGATCCCAGCTTGTTACGCTAATTATGAATATTGCCCAACAAGTGCTGCTTAGCATTTGTTAGTTTCTAAATGATGGGGACCCTTATTCTACAATTATAAATTAAATAGTAGGGTGTCATTTCACCTGGTTAAGAGTCCTTGTCCGTAATTGGTGTAACCTAGCTCCGCCCCCTCTTCTGACTTGTGGGTGGCGGCGAAGGCCCGGACAATGCTGCTTGCAGCTTAAATTTAGTTTATTTTTTGATATTTGGGCAATTCTTCTTGGACACCAAGCTCCAATGGTGTTTTCCATCCACCCAAACACACAAAACCCCCACAACACACACACACACACTCACACAAAGACGTCAAACCATCGGAAATAGCTAATTGAAAAAAGGAAAAGCTTACAGGAGCCAGGGGGAGAACCCTATATGTGCTTACCTCTCTGAATAATTATGGCCTCACTGTCTATATATCTATATATCAATCAATCTGTCTATCTATGAACATGAATATGATCCTTTAGAGTTGGTATTATACTAACCTGAACCTCTTTCCTCCTGTTTAAAGGTGAGCACAATGCGATTTAAAAAAGGAGGCAAAATCCAAAGGAAGGACTTATGGAGTGTTGCTGGAGGGACACAGGTTGTCGTGTCATCGATGAAGAGTGTCAACCTTTCCAAAAAGGACACATCTTACTCTTCAGCTATATGGACAGAACTGTCCAGAAAGTTATTTGGCACCACCAACAAAAAAAATAATCATTGGCTGTGGGTAATTTGGACCGAAAATCGAAATGGAGTCAGAGATTTGGTGACACAGGAAGAAAACACAAACCCACAGGATAAACATAATTCACTAATACCAGAGTACTCCAACCAGCACAAACAAGACACAAACCGACATGAGGAACATGAGACACTAACTCCAAGGGACTCCAACCAACAGGGGGAACAAGGCACAAATCAAAATGACGAACAGGAGACACTAACACCAAGGGACTCCAACCAACAGGTTGACCACAATGCAAACACAAACCCACAGGATAAACATAATTCACTAATACCAGAGGACTCCAACCAGCACAAACAAGACACAAACCGAGATGAGGAACATGAGACACTAACTCCAAGGGACTCCAACCAACAGGGGGAACAAGGCACAAATCAAAATGACGAACAGGAGACACTAACACCAAGGGACTCCAACCAACAGGTTGACCCCAATGCAAACACAAACCCACAGGATAAACATAATTCACTAATACCAGAGGACTCCAACCAGCACAAACAAGACACAAACCGACATGAGGAACATGAGACACTAACTCCAAGGGACTCCAACCAACAGGGGGAACAAGGCACAAATCAAAATGACGAACAGGACACACTAACACCAAGGGACTCCAACCAACAGGTTGACCCCAATGCAAACACAAACCCACAGGATAAACATAATTCACTAATACCAGAGGACTCCAACCAGCACAAACAAGACACAAACCGACATGAGGAACATGAGACACTAACTCCAAGGGACTCCAACCAACAGGGGGAACAAGGCACAAATCAAAATGACGAACAGGACACACTAACACCAAGGGACTCCAACCAACAGGTTGACCCCAATGCAAACACAAACCCACAGGATAAACATAATTCACTAATACCAGAGGACTCCAACCAGCACAAACAAGACACAAACCGACATGAGGAACATGAGACACTAACTCCAAGGGACTCCAACCAACAGGGGGAACAAGGCACAAATCAAAATGACGAACAGGAGACACTAACACCAAGGGACTCCAACCAACAGGTTGACCCCAATGCAAACAAAAAAGAATGGAGAAAGTTGCCATCCGTGGAAAAGAAATTTACAATTTCTATAGACCCAACAAAGTGGAGAAGAATCACACCCCTTGCTGGTACTTCTAAATTGAGGAAGCCATGGACAAACATATTTTATAAAGAATTCCGGAAAATTAACCCATGTTGCACCCTAGTATTCAAAGGTCACCACATAAAAGCTCCTGAAAGCCGAAAAAAAAACAGTCCATATCTCAACATCACAGCCAATTGCACATTCCCATCTTGCAGTGCAAGGTACTTTTTCAAAATCCAACAGGAGCCACAAGCCACAAGACCGGTAAAGGTTATGGTTTGGCAAACTGGCAAGATAACACATAAAAAAAAAGAATTCAAGAAAAGACCAGCAACAGGGAAAAAAAGAGCTAAAATTGCCAAAGCTCTCAGACAAGGGGTTGGAAACTACTTCTACAGGAAACTGAAAGAAACACCGCATGTAGAATTAGTCTCAGGAAATATCAGCAGGAGTCTGAACAAAAACGTCCTGAAGGTCATTAAATCTGAGTTCTCCAAAAGGAATAGGATGCATGACGATGTGTTTATGGAGATGTATCTAACACAAAACATAATGCGAGAGTGTGACACCGGTTTCCAGAAAATATCAGGATATATCCAACTCTTGCAGGTTGACCCCTTTTGCATCCACATGTACACAGAGACAGGGATCAACATTCTCGTTCACCATCTGCGTGAAAAGAAACCACGCACCCCAGTGACCCTTTATTTGGATGCCACAGGAAATGTTGTCTCCAAACTCCCCAATCAGCCCAAAAGGGTACTGTACTACTGTCTCACACTTCCTGGTGGTGGTCCAAATGCACCCCCCCTTCCTGTCTGCGAAATGCTCACAAACGAGCACTCGATACCACCAATCACATTCTGGTTGATGCAATTCCTGCGAACCCTGTCCCAGTACACCAGTGTACGAGTCCATCAGGTGGAAACGGACTACAGCTGGGCACTTCTACAAAGTGTGGCTCTATCCTTCAATAAGGAGAGTGTAGTCGGCTACCTGGACAGGGCTTTTGCTATTTGCTCTAATAGTAGGACATGGGAGGACATCAGACAGTATACGGTCATCCATATCTGCTCTGCGCATGTCATCAAAGCGGTCACAACATCAATTGGGAAGAAAACACCCGATCGGGGGTTGAAGGAGTTTGCTACTTTTGTATTTGCCAGGTTGCAAAACACAACCTCTCTGACCACTGCACTGGATATATTCCGGTCTTTGTGCATCGTGTTTCATGGCAAATACAAAAGTAGCACTCTCCTCACCCACCTCAAGACTGTCCAGGACCTCATCCAGAACAGCAAGATCCCCAACTTAGAGGAACCTGACGTTGGAGATAGACCCTCTATTGAGGAGGAGGAGGAAGGAAGACAAAATGCCCACACCATAGTTGGCAAATCCCCCTTCACCCACCTCTTCAAGAGGGTCTTGGGTGAGGCCCTGGAGGAACTGGCGGATGCACAGTCCACGCAACAGGAAAATCCGTATTATTGTCCTGGCATTGTTGATGTCCTATTTGACAATTATCTTGGGATCTTCCCACTTTGGAGTGGTGTGCTGCTGGGAGACCTAAAACGCTATGCATCTGACAAAGACAGCGACCTAACAATTGACCCAATTAAAACCAGGGACACCAACTGTCATGTGGAAAGGTGGTTTGGAATTGTAAAGAATTCCATTCTTCAAAAGAAGAAGCGCCTGAGGCCAGGGGCATTTGTCCGGAAACTGTATGGCTCCCTACAGGGAAGATACAGAGAACACATGATGTCCCATGATCTCTCTGATACACCCCCGCCAGCAAAGAAATCAAAAAAGGACATCTCTCAGTCACAGGAGAGTTGGGCCAAGAGAGATGACACAAAGCCTCCCAACGCGCGATCCAAATATTTCTCTCCTCCAGAGACTGTCCCAGTTCCTCGGATAGCAAAATCCAAAAAACGGCAGAAACTGGGTGATGAGAAGAAGACCGGTAGCAAGGGTTCAATTTTGGATCCTGTAGCAGAGGTACTGATGCTAAAAAACAATTATAAAAGTAAAATTGATCTTATTAAAAAGGGTATTATGACATTTAACTTTAATGAAACATTTCATTTTTGTGGTAAATGTGCAAAGATATTAAAATGAATGGTGTACCTTTTATGTCCTGTAAAGGTTGATGGCCTGCTGGTTGATGGAACACTCTCTGGAACAAAGACTATACAACTGCAGAAGAAGAGCATCCCTGACCTTGATGGTTCAGGTCCTAATGAAGAGGTATTTTATTCTTTGTGACTGTTGTAGTGGTGTAGCATTGAAGGGGTGTAATAGATTATTAACACTATGGCGTAATCTCTGTGACTGTTTGGAGTAGTGTAGTGGTGTAATAACACTATAGCCTAATCTCTGTGACTGTTTGGAGTAGTGTAGTGGTGTAATAATACTATAGTCTAATCTTTGTAACAGTTTCGAGTAGTGTAGTGGTGTAATAATACTTTAGCCTAATCTTTGTAACTGTTTGGAATAGTGTAGTGGTGTAATAATACTTTAGCCTAATCTTTTTAACTGTTTGGAATAGTGTAGTGGTGTAATAGATTAATAACACTATAGCCTAATCTTTGTAACTGTTTGGAATAGTGTTGTGGTGTAATAATACTTTAGCCTAATCTTTGTAACTGTTTGGAGTAGTGTAGTATTGTAGGACTGTAATTGATTAATAACACTATAGCCTTACCTGTGTGACAGGTTGGAGTTTTGTAGTATTGGAGAAGTGAAATAGATTAATAACGTGTTGTGTAATAATAAATGCTGTATTATTATTATTTTTGTCCTGTAAGGGTGATGGCCTGTCCCATACCGGACCAGTCTCTGATACAAAGACAAAGACAACAACCCAACTGCAGACTGCATATAGTTCAGATAAGGAAGAGGTGAATTGCATGAAAGAGAAATGGCATAAATATTTTTTACAAGGACAGTATTTATCATGAGAAAACATTCACAAATTTTAAAATTGTAAATACTATGTCGTCATTATTTTTTAAATCTGTGATAGCACGAGTATTCACATTCTCTACTTGAGTAAAAGTATCATTGCTGCAATGTAGAAATACTCTGCTACAAGTCATATTCTTGAATTCCAAATGAAAGTATAAATGCGTTGGTATGAAAATGTAATTAAAGTATCAAATGTAAAAGATAATGGCACACCTACAAACATGTAGATTGTATAAACTTGTAGATCGTATATTTTCAAATATACTGAGTATGAGATAGTGCAAAAGTGGTTAATGTATGTATTATAAAGTTAGAACTAAAACTAAGAACTAAAGAGTTCAAATGAATGTAATGTAGTAAAAATAGCATCTCAGATTTTTGGATCTGAGATGTAGTGGGGTGGAAGTAAAATAACTGGAAATCGGAAATACTCAACTAAAGTTCTAATACCTCAAAACTGTATTATTTATGGTCGTATAGTAAATACACTTCATTGCTATACACTGTTTTTTTTAAATGTTTTTATCCTCTTAGATTGATGCTCTTTGGGGACAAGCCGAAGCAACTGAGGTTGTTGTGGCTGTTGTGCGAAATTCTAAACAGAGGCAGAATTTCACCCTGCGCCACAAAGAGTTCATGAGTTTGCGGCCTGATGCTTTGATCATAGGCGAGGTAAGTAAAAGTATAATATTTTTCTCAAATGACTGTTTAACAATAACTTAATCATTCAGTTGCACATCAGTATAAGTATAAGTAAGAACGTAACAAAACAAGTTGTCATGTTGGTCTATAACCTTTCTCTAAAATTTGTCCCAAAGGTACTGGAGAATTACCTCTGTGTGACCCTCAACTCGATGGGCAAAGTCGGCTGTCTCTTTCAGTTGGATCACTATGTGACTGGTGTCATTATAAATGGCAGCAGAGAGCAGGTGGCCAGACAAAGCTTACACAGTGTGAGTTCATTGTTTAAAACACTTTCATAGTTTAATCTACATAATTAGTATTGTGCTCGAAATATCGGAAAGTGCAGTTTGTTAACACCTTCATGTCCCTGGAAATGTGTGTAATACATATTAATATAGTATAATCTTATCTGTGTGGCCAGTTGGAGTAGTGCAGTATTGTAGGAGTGTGTTAGATTATTATTACTGTTGTGTAATCGAAGTTTGTGGTTGTAGCACTATGGTAGGATTGTAATAAGATTAATATTATGTCTTAATATCTAATCTAATTAATATCTATGTGACTGGTTGTAGTAATGCGGTATTGTAAGTGTGTAATAGATTAATAATACTGTAGTGTCATCTATGTGACTGTTTGTAGTAGTGCAGTATTGTAGGAGTGTAATACATTAATATGACTATAGTGTGATCTATGTTGCCGGATTGTAGTAGTGTAGCATTGGAGAAGTATAATAAAGTAATAGTACTGTAGTCTAATCTGTGTGACTGGTTGATATACACTATTAACATGACATCTCAGCTATGCTTCTTTGAATTTCAAATCGAAATTGATGTTTATATGCATTTTGACAGGTTTCATTCGATGACTATGACGGAGCCATTGGGTTTTTGAACCAGGACAATGTTCACTGGAAGTTTGTCGTAAGTAGATAACTACCCAAATGTGGATGCATCACCCGGGGTAAAACTCTCCCTCTCAACCCCTGGGCACAGATATGAGCCCTGTGGACTGAGGATCTTCAAGCTAACAATATGTGTTGTGAAGCTATACATGATGTGTTTTTGTCTTTTTTTTCCCCTCTAGATCAAGTCTGTATGACAAATAAGTAGTGTGGTTAAAGTATAATACCAAACTACGCTGTAGTATGGCTTTAAGACAGTATCTATAGTGTTTAATGCATGTTAAAACAAATATAATTTCTATATTTAAATTAACTAGTAAATAAATGAATGAAGTACATTTTGAGGCAAACACTTTACATTATAACTGTGTTATACATGAACACTAGGTGTTGTCTTTCCTTTGACTACTTGTGTTGGGTTAGGGTAATTATTCTCGTAATAAAAATTGGAAAATAGATGACAACATACTATTCAATATGACATGGCTATCTCTTCACGAATAAACCTAGTTATTGGCTCCAATCAAGAAATGTCAACATATTTCCATAAAACACACACACACACACACACACACACACACACACACACACACACACACACACACACACACACACACACACACACACACACACACACACACACACACATATGCATTTTTAATCTTGTTGAACCCATTCCTGATGAACCAATTTTACAGCTTGAAATTATTGTATACTTTTTCCATACAGTATCTCCATGCCATCTCCAAAACAATATTTGTTGTGGATCCACTAGAAGGAGGAAAAGAACTGGAGGACTCAAAGTGTGCTTGCAACAAATTTGGGTAATAATAAATAGCTTATGGCATTAAAAAGTGAACATAGAAATAAAACAATAATGTAAAATATAATAACAAATGATACTTCAAAAACTGTAGGCAGTACTTCAAGATGCGCCGGAACTGTTATGGAAAGGAGGATTGGGTGACCATTAAATGGAAACCCGGCCAGATTCCTCACTCCTTTCAGGAAGATGGCACGAGCTGTGGAGCATTTGTAATGCAGGTGATTCTATAAAAATGTCTACAATAAATTTACAACACCTAGAGTTACGGTTCAAGATCATACAAAGTATATGTGTTACTTTCCCTCCTGACAGATGGCAAAGCAAGTAGTGAGGGACTTTCCCAACATCCCCCAAATGTTGGACATTGATCCATCTAAAGACGGCCAAAATCTTATAAGAAGAGAGATGGGAGCAGAAATACTTAGGGGATCAGGTATTGTTCCTATAAAAAAAATATTCTGTTTAACACCTTAAAGGTTTAGTTCACTTTTTATTATGTAAAGCAGTATGAAATACTTGCCATTAATAATGTGGTTGAAAATATTTTAGATGATTCGCCAAGTCCTGTGGTCAGAGTTCTGGTCAGTTTTTGATTAATATAAAGTAGTTCTGGTTGATTCGTTGGGGCCCAAGAACCTAAAATTAAAAATAGATGAATCCAAAAATCTCACATCATTTCTACTGTTGAACTATTTCTAACATATGGTGCTAGTTTTGTTCATCAGAAATATCACATGCTACTATTTTTGGTGACCAGTATAGACCTCTCCAGCGTGACGTCATACCAGTCGATGGCGCTGTTTGCCGGGTTCTAACAGATTCTAGTTGCATTGAAACTGCCATAGGGAAAACTTAGATCGCCTAATATAACAACTGTGTTCCAAACACAGACTCACCATCCTCTCGACTGGACTACATTTTCCATGAACAGTGATTTAAAACCCAGACGTTTAGTTTCTGACTTTTTTCTGCAGAATTAGCCAGAAACAGCCTATATATATTGTGAATGAATATCATAAATGAAGCAAAGCCACCCATCCTCACAGGCACGAGTGGATGATTTGTTTGTGTTTGGAACACAGTTGTTATATTAGGCGATCTAAGATTTCCCTATAACAGTTTCAATGCAACTAGAATCTGTTGGAACCCGGCTAACAGCAGTATGATGTCACGACTGGTGAGCTCTATCACTACACCACTGCAGCGTATTCCCCCCCAAAAAAAGGTGCTTTGCAGTTAGCAGATCAGAACGAAGCCAGCACTTTAGGTTAGAAATAGGTCCACGATACAAATAACACTAGTTTTGTGGATTAATCTATTTTTAATTTTGGGTTCTGGCCAAATGACCCCCGCCCCATCGGAACTACTTTATATTAATGAGAAACGGAGCAGAACTCCGACCATGGGACTCTGGGAATAGTTTAAAATATTTGCAACCACTTTATTAACGGCAAGTATTTCATACAGCTTTTTGTAAAAAGAAACGTGAACTAACCATTTTAACCTAACCAATGGCAAACTCAACGTGTCTCTTTCAGTGTCCAAAAAGAATTTCTGCTCCTATTGTGGTGACCATGATGTGCCCAAGGAGGCCATCAATGTGATTTGGGTGAGTGCAGTTGCTACTGTATTTTTTTTTTCTGTATCATATTACTTTGTACAAGTAACCTCCATTGCTGCCTCTGAGCTACTGTCTTTCCCCCTAGGCATAATAAAGGTATCTGTCTGATGATGATGGTGGCACTTTGAGAGACATATCTATTTTTATTTGGTACCTGGCGTGAAATGGTCGAGATATTCGGTTTACATATTTAACCGCTGTTTTGTAATTTCTTGGAGGAATTCTGCTCCCAACTCGTTATTCTGCTGTAAGCAGAATTGCGAAATAATGTAACACAACCACTGTTTTAGACTGGCCATTAATGAATTACTCATGGGAGACAAGGGACAAGAGCTAAAGTATGGGATAGTACAAGATGATTTAGTATAGAATAATATTAAACTTTTTAATTAGCAATTATAAATTACTTGATAAACCTGAATGTAGTATGGAATAAACATAGTAAATAGCAAATGTGGAGTGAAATACGAAGAATGAAGGTAGTGCATGCTGCATCTTGTAATACCTTTTAGACGTTCTTTTCACATTTCTGTGTTTTTCATTTATATTTTTTGGCAGGTTCAATGTGATACCTGTGACAGATGGTACCACACACATTGCCTGGGAATGGAGGAGGCACAAATTCCAGAGGAAAACATCCCATGGCAATGTGTCTTGTGCACCGGCTGTTTCCCTCACAATCGGTAGGTTTATTATGGGTGAATCCAGGAGTACAAGAATAGCCAATCTGATGTGAGGATTTCTGATTTAAGTAGCCGTTTATTATCTATTTCTGAGTGGTACCAGACCATCCAAGGTATGGGTCTTTGTGTGGCTCCCTGCCTGGGAGTAGACCCTGTTATCAAGGTCAGGGTTATTGTGTCCAAAATTGGGCAGAAGGTAAAATCACATGAACAAGACATAGACAAGGACATGATCACAAGATCTACATAACACCAGTACAAGTGTAATTACAACAATACAACATGTAACCTTCTCGTAACCAGTCCAGCAAATGAAAGCATGGAGTTTCAAGAACCAGAATACGAAGAGGCAGAGGGAAGAGCTCAAGGCATATTAAAAGTACGTACTGTAGTTATACTGTGACTACTGTGACACCCTAAATTTCACCCACCCTTTAACTTTTCATCAGTGCGTTAGTAAACAAAGGTCTCACAGTATTATGCTCATATCTCCATACATGGAGATCATCCATTAGACGGAGAGGTATTGATTAACATACGTATAACTAAAGTTATTTGGTGTACCATAGATGACTCAGATTATTAGAACATGTCTTGGATGATCAGTTGGAACAGTATGCACCTCAACTCAATTTAGGTGGCCAAAACAAATATAGTTGACACCTGACCCATTATAAATTGATGCTGGAGAAGTTTTAGTTGAAGTAGATTATGTAATGAAGCTCTCTGTTTCCACAGCTGCCTGTAGAGATTTTACGTATGATCTTCCTCCATGTTGTGCACGAGGGAGGAGACCCCGCTATCCGAACCCTGGCTCTGACTTGCCGAAGATTCTGGGAGGTGGTGGGACAGGAGAGCTTTTTGCAGAAAGCTCACTTTGCCTGGCTTGACAGTAAGTTCTATCTCTCTTGTTTAGATGTGTGGAAAAACTCAACAAATAAAGGTATCGACCATAATTATTTGGGTTGCCAAAAGGACAAGCAAGCTAGTTCTTCCAGCTTAATTATTTGCAGTATTAATTCATCTAGAGTAACCCCAAAAGACCATCGAGATGAATTTATGGAGTGGTGCCCTCCAGTAAAACAATTGAGCTTTTCTGGATGTATAAACTATAAACTATAGATAATGGAACGCACAGTCACAAGCATTGATTTTCTTTAGCTTTATTGCGTCTTTGAATAAGAAAGTAAAGTTTTCATTGTATGAAACTGCATGGTGACTGATGTCTTTAAAGGATGCTGTGACAGGTGTCCAAGTCGACACCATCAAAGCAAAACCCTGCGTGAGGGTGAAACCTCGCACCTTGTAGCAACTCTTAATGTAATAATGGCTCATAATGTAATAAAGGCTCATAATGTAATAAGAAAAAATGTAATAAAAACTCAGAATGTAATAATCAGCTCATAATGTAATAAAAAGATGAGCGCATAACGTAATAACGGATTTTTCTATAATGTAACAATGTAGCCTAATAATGTGTTACATTAAGAACCTTCACATAGGAAACTCATAATGTAATAGAATGTCATAATGTAATAATGTCCTTTTTTATTACATTATGAGCTGATTATTACATTATGAGTTTTTATTACATTTATTTTATTACATTATGAGCCCTTATTACATTATGAGCCATTATTACATTATGAGTTGCTACACACCTTCCAGAATGATTCCGCATCACTGATGGTCTCAATGAACTGGATGCATTCTTGTTTGGAGTTATTTAGCAAACAAATGCAGACGTGCCATTTTCATTACCAATGTATTTTTGGGCAGACCTTTTTCTTTTGGCCGCTGCAGGGAAAAAAATAACAACCCATAACTTTCCATTCTATTTGATTAAAGTGTCAAGTCGTAACAATTTTTCTCAAAACACTTAGACATAGAATGGGTTGGGAGTCGGTCTAGGTGGCTAAGGAGACCCTACCTTGAGCATCCATTTCTTGCGACGTAACCTATGTTTTTTATATGAGTGCTACTGTTCTTGACTTCTCAGGTTTGGGGATAACCTGGGACCACCTCAATCAGAAACACAGGAGGCCATGTACAATTGGATACTGCCGGCACTGCAACGGAAGGTACAAGGACATGGAAGGCTACCAGGGGGGACAAGGGAAAAGGGGACAATACACCAAATTTGTCTCCGAGAACGATTTGGCTGGATACTGCAGTTTGGACTGTTTTTACAATGATGGACGTTCTTTCCATGACCATGTTTAAGGCTGTTTATGGAGCAATCTATGCTTTACAATTACCCTGACCCTGGATTTGAATAATAAAGTTGGTAGGCATGAAAGAAATGTTGTCATGTTGATTGTTGTTGATTATGAAATTGCTTGACAGAGCAGGTTAACACATTTTGGTTTGACGTTATAAAAAGTCTTTGCTTACTGCTTACATAGCAGTCTTGTAAATGTATGTAAATAGTTGATCTACAGGATACTATATAAAAGCTCACAGTGCATACCTGGAAATTATGTGATTTTCCTTGTTTAAGCCTTGTGGGCTGTTTACATTCATTCACTTTAATACGTTAGGGAACCGTGCTTTAGATTACTGGGTCCTAATACGATCCCATCTAATGCATTTAGATTAATAACGCTAATCTACTCAATGTTATACTAATTTCATAATAAAATTGTAAACATAGTGTAATGTTGCATAGTCATATTAAGAAAATTGCTAACCCGCTCATAAGGTAAGTTCATATTGGAAAGAAAATGTCATCAGTATCTAAGTCAGGGTTATGTTGGTATCATATATCATGGTGAGTAGCATGTCATGATACTGACCCATATTAAGTACTGTCGCCATTGGGCATCCATACCATATTCATAAATAACATGTAGTACCATACACAGACATAAAAGGTTAGCAGGGCCAGCCAGGCAGTACCTTATATGTATAGCATTACACCAGGAGCCTGATCAGAGGTGGGGGTCACCCAAAGTAACAAAATCTGTACGGTAACGGAGGGATATACGTACTTTGAAACATGAAAGCCTTTTCAGATGAGAAAGATGATCTAAGAGACTAAGTCCATGTTTATGATGTCTACAAATGCATCTGTTACCATGGCACAATCATGTCACCTGTTTTAATTTACACAAAGTATCAAAGACATTTGTTCTAAATAAAGGTCATGTTTAGTCAATATTGGCCTTGGGTCTATTACTCTCTGAATCTGTCCTGAAGTTCTTATCTTGCCATAATTCAATTATTCAACCTAAATGAATGTGCACCACAATATATAAACCAAATCAGATGTATTAGAGTTGTGCTGTAATATTAGTAATGAAAAGGTATAGGGTGAGTAATGATACAAAATAAGTTACAGTAAGGTGTAATAATCATGTAACAACAGGTTTCGTGTAATAAAACAATACCGACATCACTCTGACTCATATGGCAACGGGTTTTGTTGCCTTGACAGATGGAGGGACGGACGGACAGACAGACAGACAAGATCTAGAGGTTTTCATAATAAACAAGGACCCTTCCCCTTAATCTCTCTTCTCCTCCTCATCCCTTGGTGTTGGTCTGTGTCACATCAGTGCAATTGTAACTAACACTGGGCTGACTCAGGTGCACGTCCCCAGTAAGGCCTACCACTAACTCCACTTCCAGGGACCCGTTCCCCAGAGTTTCTGTGTGTATGTTCAGAAGATGTTGACCATTATCAAGAGGTGGAAAAAGAATAGCAGGCCATGTTAGCACAAGACAGTCAGTAATCCTCATGTCCCTATATGACATGGGGAACTTCGCCTGTCTTCTCTCAATGTGCTATGCAAGCACTCTTTTACTCATGACAAGCAGATGTATGGATGGATGTATAAATGAAGGCACTGCAGGCCACAAATACATATACAAGTAATTCTACATTGGATATTTAAGTTTAAATAAGACTTAGATGCCATTCGATGCCATTGGGTAGATAATGCACTTGGGGATAACCATACATCACTGAGGCCTTGTGGACATTAGCTACTCAGAGAGAACAAGGTCTTGATACCACAAAAGATGTTCAACAAGAAGAGGACTAGGGATATAGAGGACTTGGGATATAGAACAGAATGACCCTGTTAGTGAATAACAATAATGCTTAGAAACAAGTCATAACATAACATAGTCATTTATGTTGCCATGGTAATATTTATAAGCTCTTATATGACATTATTACACGGCTTGGTTGAATGCTCGATTCTGATTGGTCAGTCATCGGTCATTATTTCTGGATAATGACCGCTGAGCTCAATAACGGACCGCTGTGTAATCAGAGACTCAGAACACCTGCTCATGTCAACCTGTGCTGCTTGGTTATATGCTTTATCCAACATGACAGCCATGTAAACAAACAAACAATGTCTTTTACAACTAAACGTTGCTCTCAAGAATGTTTTTGAAAACATTTGAAGTGAGAAATAGACGATGCAATAACCGAGAAGTCATTCTATTTGATCCACTGCGCTTCCTTGTTTATCGTGGCACAACAACGGGGGAATACCAAAACGCTCGCCCCAAAACACAGTCGCCCCGGCGCAAATCCGGCGGTATTACAGGCAAATCGGCAGTAAATAGAATGGGGGGCGAGTGTGTTTTGGGGCGAGTTTTTTTCCATTTCGTCATTTGTTTTTGCGAGGCGAACTTGTCCGCCCAGCCCAATACTTATGGAATACTTTCATTGCCGTAAGCAAGGAAATACTTCGTTTTGTTGTTACTTTTGGGTAAATGTATTTATGTATTTATTAAGTAGCCGTGTAATAAGCGGGATAATGCATGGGGAGGTAGTCATTATTGAAATAGGGCTTTAAATTTCAATAATGACTACCTCCCCATGCATTATCCCTTGCTTAATGGTTAGTGCAGACCGCAAATGCGCACATGAAATTTGACCAAACTAATTGCTGTAGTATGACTCTGGGGAGTCCCCTAGTGGTGATAAGGAGTTTCATGGTCCTACATCTCATAAGTGTTGAGCTATTGAGCAAAGCTCCATATAGAAATTCACCAAAATTAAACGAAAGGAAATTTTACCAAACTAATTGCTGTAGTATGACTCTGAGGAGTCCCCTAGTGGTGATAAGGAGTTTCATGGTCCTACACCTCATAAGAGTTGAGCCATTGAGCAAAATTCCACATAAAAATTCACCAAAATTAAACGAAATGAAATTCGACCGAACTAATTCCTGTAGTATGATTCTGGGGAGCCCCCTAGAGGTGATATGGAGTTTCATGGTCCTACATCCTATAGGTTTTAAGCTATTGAGCAAAATTGCACTTGAGAATTCACCAATATTAAACGAAATGAAATTTGACCGAACTAATTGCTGTAGTATGACTCTGGGGAGTCCCCTAGTGGTGATAAGGAGTTTCATGGTCCTACATCTCATAATTGTTAAGCTATTGAGCAAAGTTCCACATAAAAATCACTAGATTACATACAAATTCACCAAAATTAAACGAAATGAAATTTGACCGAACTAATTGCTGTAGTATGACTCTGGGGAGTCCCCTAGTGGTGATAAGGAGTTTCATGGTCCTACATCTCATAAGTGTTAAGCTATTGAGCAAGGTTCCACATAAAAATCACTAGATTACATAACAAGATATGACAAGTCATAATATAGCCGCCAGCGGCAGGCTTTTTTTGCCCCAATACAGTCTATCACAGTAGAACCGAAATATCAGAAAATGACTACATTACCCATGAGGCATTCTGAACGTACAACGCGTCCCCCTCTACCATTAAGTTACAGTGTCCAAGTTACAATACACAAAATACACCAAAATAATACTTTTCAATGGACTACTTGGGTAGCACTGATAACATTAACCACAGTAAGGTTCATAAAGTTTGTAGATGAGATGTTTACATTGTTAGTTCAGTCACGGTGACGACGTTAGCATTAACGTTAGCCGCATGCTAACGCTAAACGTCCGTTAGCTTAGCAACACGCTAACGGCTCATATTAAGTTGGTTTGGCTAATAATCATTAATCCCAACTAATGCCAACACAGTAATGGATGTAAACGTTCACAGACATGCTTTGGACATTATTATCAGGTTGCATTATGAACCAGCAGTTACACAATACAAGTAGCAGGCCATGCTAGCAGCTAACAACATACCAAGGCGGGTGCTGTAAACGACGGCCGTCCATTGGCTAGGACGGCCGTCCATTGGCTTTAAAGTAGTGTCTCCCCATTGGCTGTGAAGTAGTGAAGGACAGCCAGGACAGCCAATAGCAAAAAAAGTGTTGAATACATGTCGGAAATCTGTCGGGTCAGAGTCAGAGTGAATACAGAGCCGCGCTTTCAGCTGGCGGCTAAAAATTCACCAAAATTAAACGAAATTAAATTTGACCGAACTAATTGCTGTTGTATGACTCTGGGGAGCCCCCTAGAGGTGATATGGAGTTTCATGGTCCTACATCCTATAGGTTTTAAGCTATTGAGCAAAATTGCACTTGAAAATTCACCAAAATTAAACGAAATGAAATTTGACCAAACTAATTGCTGTAGTATGACTCTGGGGAGTCCCCTAGTGGTGATAAGGAGTTTCATGGTCCTACATCTCATAAGTGTTAAGCTATTGAGCAAAGTTCCACATAAAAATCACTAGATTACATAAAAATTCACCAAAATTAAACGAAATGAAATTTGACCGAACTAATTGCTGTAGTATGACTCTGGGGAGTCCCCTAGTGGTGATAAGGAGTTTCATGGTCCTACATCTCATAAGTGTTAAGCTATTGAGCAAAGTTCCACATAAAAATCACTAGATAACATAAGAATTCACCAAAATTAAACAAAATGAAATTTGACCGAACTAATTGCTGTAGTATGACTCTGGGGAGCCCCCTAGAGGTGTTATGGAGTTTCATGGTCCTACATCCTATAGGTTTTAAGCTATTGAGCAAAATTGCATTTGAAAATTCACCAAAATGAATCAAATTGAAATTTTACCAAACTAATTGCTGTAGTATGACCTGGGAGAGCCCCCTAGTGGTGATATGGAGTTTCATGGTCCTACATCTCATAAGTGTTTAGCTATTGAGCAAAGTTCCACATAAAAATCAATAGATTACATAAAGATTCACCAAAATTAAACAAATTTTAATTTTACCAAACTAATTGCTGTAGTATGACTCTGGGGAGCCCCCTAGTGGTGATATGGAGTTTCAGGGTTCTACATCCCATAAGTGTTAAGCTATTGAGCAAAATTCCTCATAAAAATCACTAAATTACATAAGAATTCACCAAAATTAAAAAAAAATCAAAACGTACCAAACTAATTGCTGTAGTATGACTCTGAGGAGCCCCCTGGTGGTGGAATAGAATTTCATGGTCCTACATCTCATAAGTGTTAAGCTATTGACCAAAATTGCACATAAAAATTCACCAAAATTGAACAAATTGAAAATGTAACAAACTAATTGCTGTAGTATGACATCGGGGAGCCCCTTAGTATTCAAAGGGATTTTCATGATCCTACACTTCATAAATGGTAAGCTATTGAGCAAAATTCCTCTTAAAAATTCAACAAAAGTAATTAAATTATTTATTTTATTAAATAAATGTTGTAGTACAACCATAAGTGTGCCATCGATGTGTGGTGTAAATTTGGTGATGATACTTTGCCTATAAATGAAGTTATTGATTTTTTTCACTTTGGGTGTTGCACTTTGTAGACGGTCCCTAGCGAATCTGTTGCGAATCCGTGAATCTCGTTCTATCTTTACTCAACTGCGTTAGTTTACATGCACAATATTTATTCATTCAGAATGAACTCATTCCGAATAGAAATGTATACCCAACTGTTTACATGGCACCTGAATAAAAGTATTCCTGTTCCTCAATCGTTTACATGAGCAAAGCATTCATTCGGAATAGAACTCTGGTCATGCGCAGAGTGCTTCGGGCCAGGTTGGGGACGGGGGTGTTTGACAGGTAAACATATGTATTATTTACCTCTGGCAGCCTTGGTAATGAATAATAGCAATTTTGGCTACACGTACATGGATCTTTTTCTAAACGCACATTTTTGTGTGCGTTTGGGCCTTTCAGCCACACGCAAACGGTGTTTTTGGCCGCTAAAACGGATATTTTTGTAAACGGATAAATAAGTGAAGGTTTTCCAAAACATGTGTTTCAGTGGATCTGTGTGGACATGTAATCCGGAGATTTTGAGAAACGATGACGTCATCGCGCATTCGCACATGGTCATTATAATAATAAATAGTACAATAATACATAAAGCGGACCGCTCATGGTCATTATAATAATAAATGAAGAGAGAGAGAGAGCAACACTTACAGTCTATGAAACAAGGCACGCTCATTTATGGCTAAATAATGTCATACTTAATAATAAGACAGTGGTGGGAAAAGTAGCTCATTCACTGTGTGACGAAAACCCTCTTTCTCTGCGCCAAGTAGAACACACGGCGCGCACACAGATTGAATGTGGGGTCTGTCGTCCTAAAACACAATCGCCCCGGTGCCGAGAGTCCCTGCTTTATAGTGGTGTTCGATGTTTTTACATTGCCAACTCTCACATGTACATAAACGTTCAGATTTCAAATATAAAGTGCTTACTCCTGAGCCACGGACGTTACAAGGCGATCCGGACCGCGATAAGTACCCGTATCTCCCGTATTGTTCAATAAAAAGCATTTTAATCCGATCGTCGGCCATTTTCTCCAAATTTTCTCCGATTCTTTCAACCATGCGACACCAATGGTTGGAAGGTGTATTGCACTCTGATACATTACCCAAATAAAAGAACAGAAAAAGAAAATGGCTGGCGATGGGATTAAAATGCTTTTTATTGAACAATACGGGAGATACGGGTACTTATCACGGTCCGGATTGCCTTGTAACATCCATGGCTCAGGGGTAAGCACTTTATATTTGAAATCTGAACGTTTATGTACATGTGAGAGTTGGCAATGTAAAAAAAAACGAACACCACTATAAACCAGAGACTCGACAGCGTCATGTTCACGTATGCTATTAAAATAATGCAGCTATTGCAGTATTGGGCCTTAACATGTGATTACAAATGTATTTGTATTTGGCCCCTCATATATATAATTATAAAATCAATGTAAATATAAAATCTGATATAAAATTGAAACATGCAGCTGATCGATGCGTTTCTGCGTCTACGTGTGGACAGGGATTTTTGTTTATCTTTGTCATGTGGCCAGGGATTCTTTTTAAAAACGGAGGACTAAAATATCCGTTTAGTAAAATATCCATGTACGTGTAGCCAAGGCCTAAAGTCACGGCTGCCAGAGAGAAATAATAACAAGCCACAGCTCACACTCAATCAAAGCTGCCAGCTATATAGGTAAATGAGGAAGAAGAGAAGAGAGACAATAAAACAAGTTAAGAGAGAGAAGGTAGAGAGAAGGTTTGATAATGGAAGCACACCGTATCCTGGCTACGGCCATTGGTCTGCTATTGATGAGTTTAATGCAGCAAAATCAGCTCCTGTTATATTTGCTGCTGACCCGGAGGAGGAGCCGGTCGGCGGAGAACTACGCGCGTCTGCGACTTGGGCTTGGAGCGCCAGACTCCACATGGCTTGCGCCTCTCCCCCCCCACCCAGAAGCACCGCGCTAGCCAATGACACATGCGCAAAAGAACAAATGTATACCAGTCTGATACCAGTGCGTTTACATGGGCAATGTAGCCCGATTCTATCGGTATATACCAGCCGTTCAAACCCGAATGAAATTTCATTCGGATCAGACCGGTATGGCCATAACGATGCGTTTACATGAGCAATTCTATTCTGAATGAGCATTCATTCCGAATTGAAGTGGAATAAACCTGTCCATGTAAACGCAGCCAGTGTGACCCGTGAGACAATGGATGGTATTGTTGATTTGGGGTACTTTGCGGTCAACATTGGACTACTTTGTGTTATTTCAGAGTACTTTTGACTACTTTGGGATGGCTTGCGGTACGTCAGGGTGCTTTGTGGTTCTGTTTTGTGTTGGCTGATGGGACACACCAGTCTGTGTTATTCACCAACGGTAAATTGAGTTTCAGCAGATGCGAGCCTCTGATGTTAAGTATGTTGATTATAACAGTGAGTCTTGAGAAGAGGTAGATGCAACATCAGCTCTACGACCTTCAAAAGCCAAACTACAGAAACTACACAAGCACATGCAGTTCCTTTTTCTATATCATTTAGATGCATGTTGAATATTCCAGTTTAACTGTGCTGCTCCTCTTGCGTCTACTGCCATCTACTGCTCATAATCTGAGTCAGCCCTGGTACATGGAAATGAACACTTTGAATAAATATACAAGAATGGCATATTTGTATGCCTTGTGGACATCCACAAGATATTCTTTTCCGAGTTACTCACACTCAAGGAAACTAATCACTCAATCAAATTCCTTGTAGCCATCAACAGTGCTCAAAGCCCCAGTGACCAGACAATTGAAACAACAAGTATTCCAGGCATTTATATTAATACAAGTTGCAGTAATGAGATCTACTGTATTTTTTTTTGATGAATCATTTTTGAGCAGCCATTGTGAATAGGCTACAATTCACCACAGTACCAAGCCTATTCTATTCCAACAGGATGCTTGTTTATAAAGCCCTGTTGTCTCTTTGTGATGGGTATATACTGTGTGTGTGCGTGTGTGTACAGTATACTGTGTATGTTATGCTAGTGCTGGGTACTGCAGAAGTTTTTAACTGCTGATTTGGTGTCTGTGGGGTAGAGACAGGCAGACAGGAGGAAGCTGTCCGTCCCTCTCGCCCCGAGGCACACAGAGGGAGGAATGTTTATGCCGTCGCACAGCACACCCCCTTTGATCTAAGACCCCCTAATCACTTCCTGGAGATTATACAGTACGTGTACCTCCGCACAGCACTGCTCTCACTCTGTGCACACTGTGCATCTGTGTGTGTGTGTGAGTGTGTGTGTGTGTGTGTGTGTGTGTGTGTGTGTGTGTGTGTGTGTGTGTGTGTGTGTGTGTGTGTGTGTGTGTGTGTGTGTGTGTGTGTGTGTGTGTGTGTGTGTGTGTGTGTGTGTACACACTTCTCTGTGACTGTGTGTTTGAGAGAGACAGAATGACAGAGAGTGTGTGTGTGTGTGTGTGTGTGTGTGTGTGTGTGTGTGTGTGTGTGTGTGTGTGTGTGTGTGTGTGTGTGTGTGTGTGTGTGTGTGTGTGTGTGTGTGTGTGTGTGTGTGTGTGTGTGTGTGTGTGCTCGAGGTCAGCACAGGCAGGTCCTGCTGGTGACCATCCTGATGACAGACAGAGATAGGAGAGAAACGGAGACAGATGAATGATGTCATCAAACAGTGACGGCCCAGGCAGGGTTATAAAAACACACATCCAAGCCATTATCACACAGAAACACACGCTCACTGTGATTAGTACATCTCCTTACGTACAGAAACCTAATACTTATAACAAAAAGCTAATTTTGTGGAAATGTACAGTAGCCGAAATGTATATTACACATGTCTACAGTACTGGTTCTGTTCTGATTCCAATTTTGATAAACTCCTACATCTGGTTGTCAATAGAATCAAAATGTTGTCAGTTTATCACAGGTTCTGTGCTTCAGTTGTTACTGGGTGCTTGAGTTGTAAGGATCAGAATGCAGTGGACAGCAAAGATCTAGGGAAGGTTAGACTCCCACTGAGCCGTCAAAAAACTGAATTAAATGATGCTCACTGTGTTAGAAATGAAAATGAAACTTCCTGACTGCGTTAAAATCATTGCACTGGTGCATGCTGCAGTGCATTGAATACTATTAATTGATGATATTATTGTGTAGGCAATTAAGCAGAAAACCGGTTTGTCACCACGGTTCGAATGATGTTCCAACAGAGCATGCTGACAAGAAATTAACCAACCAAGGAGAAAAAAATCATGACCACTTATATGGCCTATACTTTGTTGACCGGGATCCCCTTGGGGTCTACACTTGGTCCCATCCTTTTTTTCCCTCTACACCAAATGTGCCTAAAATAGTAGATCTACAAGCTCACAACGTGTCGTGATCGTATTATGTCATGCCCAGTGTAGGGATCATCAATAGGGTTCATGTGGTTAAAACTCAAAATACAGTTGGAATTTTCTCTATTTGGAAAAGACAGGCTAAGCAACAGAAGCTCATGGGCTTGTAAGTGGGCAAACCCACAGCCTGCCAATCACCAACACAAGCCTGTGAAACCCGCCTCCCCTTCCTACATGAGTGATGGACAGTTAAATAACACATACTGTAAGTCTCTGGGCTTAGTTTGTGCCGCCCACTTGGCCGGCCTCAATTGTAAAGCTCATATCTCATGTGACAGAGGGTTTCACATAAACGTTTATGAGGCTATACCGAGAGATGAATGTGTATTTTCTTGTGAAAACATGACATGACATCAGCTTGTGACTGGGCTGGCTCTGCTGGTCTCCGACAAATTGCAGGTTGAAAAAGCCCTTAGCTCTGAACTCTGTAAAATCTGCACCCAGCTCGCTGATAACAAACTATCATTACACCTGGGTAAAACTGAATCCATTCTGAGTAAAACTGAATCCATTCTTTTTGGGCCCATAATAAACCTTTGCAAGGCAGAAAAGAGGAAAATTACCTACCTGGGTTGCATTTTAGAGGCAAATCTTTCCAGTAAAAAAATGGCAACAAAAGTAATCAAAAAAGTCAACCAAAGAACTACATTTTTGTACAGGATCTCCTCTCTGGTATTAAAGTAAGAATACATTGAGGATTCTAACAGGAGCACTCATCCAATGTCACTTCGCAACGCATGCACCTCATGGTACCATAGCGATAACACCCAAAGGCCTTAAAAACAATGTCAGGTCCCAAAATAAACTGGTCAGGCTACTGCTTGGCCATCTACAACTCATTTAACCCCTGCTCACTTTGCTAGGGTCGGATGGCTCAGGGTAGAGGACAGAGTAGGCTACAGCAACTTGCATTGGACCTGGTCTTCAAGATACACGACACCACAAAGACACCTAGCAAAATACTTCACAAACGTCAATGACTTCCACTATCACAACACCAGAGGGAGCTCCACAAATCAGTTCATGCCAGCTTTGGCTCTAACAAGGGATTCAATTTGTTCTACAGCTACTGTTTACTGTTTTAACCTGATTTTAACCTGTTTATATGATGTTTTTGCATAGTAATGTATATTTGTCTGTCATTAAATGTTTCGATGAATTGAGTACAAAGGACCCCAATGGAAACAAGCAATAGTGCTTCCTTAGGTTTAAAATCCTCTTAACAGACCTTGTATTGAACTGTGCTTGTCTTTGCAAACTGTTGATAAAGTATTCAATCAATCAATCAATCAAAAATAGATGAGTTATTTTCTAGAATGTCTGATGGCAATGTACTTTATGTTGAAATGAAATAAGTTGTCATATATGGATCAGGACAGAAGAGGGCAGCACATGCATAATTCTGTGTCTAATCTGGTTCTCATGCATTCATGCATTGCATAAAAATGAACAGTTCTACCCTACCTGTTGCTGTTACATAATAATGTCCAACCAATCAGTGCTGTTACAATATTATTCTAATCAGGGTATTGATGATATAGGGCTGTCCAGTGTCATTGGGTTCTCTGACATAGGATAGGACACAACACATCAATAGAAAGTGAACTGAAGCGAGGCAGCTTGAGTATAGGCCTGTCACAATTATTACATAATCACCTAACCACAATTATTTGAGATAATAGTGGAAATAGCAGATCTACAAGCTCACAACGTGTCAACATTTAATGGTCAAGTAAAATGTCATAATCGTGACAGCCCTATGCTTGAGGAATGTGCTGCAGCACACAATATGCTTCTCTTATGGTAAAAAGTCGAGTGGACTGGAGCCAAGCATGTTTTACTAAGGACCCTCCCCAGCCATCCCCTCTAATCCTCTATTGACAGGTTGTTCTTGTTGTTCCTAACAAGTACAAAATACCTGGGTTATTAACTGGACAATCAGTTTAGTGGGGACATTCATATCGAGCTAGGGCTGCAACTATCATTTATTTTCTTCAATTATTCTATTGCTCACCTTTTTATTTATTGAATTAAATAATCGAGAAGAGCATTCTTTTTAATATATTTTTTGATACATCTGTCACGGTCCGCTCCTCGGGCCGTGGACCGCCATTGCCCTTATATGGTCGTGGACACTTTAGGCCTGTTCTGTAGGCCTGTCACGGTCAGCTCCTCAGGCCGTGCACTCTCTGACTTTCTCTGACTTTGTTATTTAGACCTTCCTGCCCATATAAGGTCTTGGACTTATTAGGCCTTTGTTCTGTTCTGTATGTAGTCTTGTTATTCTGTTACTCTGTTGTTGTTGCCCTGCTGATGTTCTGTACCTTTATTTTGTAGTCTTGTTTCCTGCTGTGCTTAGTTACTGTTACCTGTCTTGTCTCACCTCCCTGTTGATTAGTCATGTTCTCCTCCTGTGTCCTCTTAGTCCCTCAGCCTATCCCAGTGTTGATTGTCTGTTGAGTTCACCTGTGTCTTATTAGTTCCCTGTCTATTTAAGCCCTGTGTTTGCACCACGTCTTTGCTTGTTCATTATTCCATGTTGCGTATTGTAACATCGTGAGTTCAGTCCCTTGTTTGTATTAATACCTTTTGAGTTAATAAACCCGTTAAACCGACCAGTTCTGCCTCTGTCTCCCCTGCACTTGGGTCCTACAATCTGCCCTGACTCAAACCGTGACAACATCTATCACCATGAATCGACTAAAATCGATTAGACTGACTATACCTAAGCCCTACTTCATACTTCCTCGTACAACAGTGCCAAGAAAAAATAGCTGATCTACAAGCTCACATTACGTCGCATCACCACATGTCCTAGTAGACATGCACCAGTCTAACCATCCTCTCCACACAACCTCCTCCCTCCTAGTAAGGGAGAATCAAAACAAAGAAAATCAGCGGCCACAGTTTAAAACAATAACAAATAGACTGAGTAACTATACCATCTCATGAAGAATCAGGCTTTTGAATAATCAGTTATGAGAATTTATACTATTTATATTGAATGGACTTAAGTTTTTAAACATTTATTTTTTGTTACAGTGTATTGATGTCTGTTACTGATATCTTAAAAATGTTTTGCAGACGAGGCTGACGGACACATTTTGTCACAGTGTAGTGGAAGTGTTATTTTTTTGTTTTTGTTTTTTAAAGGTTGATATCTCCTTATATTAGTCTTAACGCTTATAAACCTATATACTGTAATATATTATTCACAAAAAAAGTGGTAAAATAACCCTTTGGTGCCAGGTACCAGTGGGTCTATCAAATGTGGTGGCAGATTTGTGTGGTCCCAGGCTACAAATGTGGTCCACATAAAGAAAGTTATTCATGATGAAACTGTCTGTGCCAAAACGTTACAATGAATGCCCAACACCAACAAATGCTACTAAAGGAGTAACGATAATGCCTTCCTTGAGCAGATCTTATTCATTACAAAATAACGCAAAGACCAAAAGGAGGAATTCAATATGGTTTATTTCTCTCACTTCACCAACCAAACAGAATATTATACAGAAACAAGTGATATATTGGTAGAAGTTAGGCACAGACAGAGCGGTATGCGCTCTGGGCACAAGTAGGCACATGCAGTAAACACCTCAACTCCAATCTACAGTACTCCAAAAGGTCCTCCACTTCAAATCAGAAATCCCACCAGAAACATGCCTTTGTCCCACCTCTGACCTGAAAGGAAAAACTGCTGTGTGTTTGTGTGTTTGCAACTCCCGGGCAGAAATAATTGTTTATTTAGGCGAGCGGAGCGTCTCCGTCACCAAGTCTTTACACTCTGTTTACACTCCAGACTTTACTGTGCAGAACCACCAGTTTCATTTCATACCCCTTGCACCACTGCTGTATTTTGGGCTCCATTTCCAAAAGGAGATCTTTGAAGAAAACAGCAAATAAACAAGAAAAAAGAAAGAGAAAATCTAGTCGAGTTGAATATGACAATTTCATTCTAAGGTCCAACTCTGAAGTAATGACTAATGCAGCATACATGCAGTATAGTCCATGAAGGTATAAGTCTACAACAGTTAATGCATTAGAGGACTCCGTCTGAACCCTTTAATATGTAACCGATACTGAAGTGATGTTGGCACATGTGTTTTTTTTTTAATCCCTGGCGGTCAGAAGTTACAGAAGTTTTGATTTGCAACATACTACTTTGGTTCTACTGTGTGACTTTCAACAAAGAAGTGTTTGTAGTACCAACTTAAGGCAATATAGATGCAGGATTAATGCATGAAGGGCACTTTGAAACTGTGGTATATACAGTACTATACAATACGACTGTTGCGTTATCATGCATCCGAGCTATCCTGCAGCAGTATTAATGTCCTCTGAAAGCCATTCCCCCACAAACATGCAACACAGTTGAACTGAGCTTTCATACACTATCTGAATGACAAGTTGAGTCCATGTGTTGTCAGAAAAGCAAACTAAATATGGATTCACTTCCAAACAACTCACCTCAAGGGGCATAAAAGAGCAAAACCTTTGCACAAATACAGATCGACAGGTGCGTTGGAGAAGACCACGGGCCGACCATTGCAGTAGCAAGGACTCCCACACACCGTCTTCTTCCCTGGCAGATACAAATATTTATTGGGAACGTTTTGGTATGCAGGCCTTCATCATTTTTTTAATAGTATCCTAACCTGATGACGGTCTGTGTACCAAAACATTCACAATGCTTATTATTTTAATGTAGGTCGAGAAGATAGGGTGCGGGAGTCCTTTCCTGTACCTCAAGGGGGCAACTAAAGCAGTAAGCATGCAGTACAGTAGCTAAGTACAGTAGGACACGTACGATAGCTACATATTTACCAGGCAGTCACTCCAATCATTGAAAGCAAAATGTCAGGTCATATCTAAATAAACGTCTGATATATTAAGAGTTATATAATGGTGTAAGCCCAGTGCTTAGTCAGGAAAACCACTCTTGAGATAGGAACACCAAATGCTAGGCAAATCTCATACACACCAAGAGAGCAATATAGTCATTTTCCTTAAACCCCTTTGTATCAAAGACGGTTCTGGAAACTGGTCGTCGCAGCTGAGATGAATTTTCGGCACAAAACATTTTTCCACGTGGAAACTTTTATTCATAGAAATAAAAACTTCCGATATAGAACTCCAAAAGTTCGATCTGTGCTGTAGAATATTTTTCAGTTCCATATAGAATCGTCTTTTGGAAGAACGTAGTCAAATAAAGAACTAAGGGACATGATCTCAAACCATAGTGATATTAACAACAGATTTCTACATCAATTCCTACAAAACTACAAAATAAAAACTATGAACGATGTCATTGTAATACAACTTAATTCGATAAACATTTCCTCTGTATTTTTTGACACACCTATTTGTTTGACACTCAAAATTAACCACTTCATTTGACTTTCTCTCACACATTTGAATACAAAATAAACTCAGGGATCCTTTGTTCTGTATACACATGGATAGGTAACAGAGAATAAGATGCTTGTAGGGTACAGACTAGCTAATGTCCATCCATTCAACATTTTGAGTAGTTTTTTCTTTCCTGAAAACAGCCATGTCGACATTACCTGGTTGTCTCAGGAGTAGCTTTGTAATGCTTTGTAAGGCTTTTAAGTCAACCTCTAGAGCTGCCTGTACCCTGCAGGTCCCTAACGCCTAGTTCACACCAGCAGTGACAGTGCTTTTCTGCTAAGCAGTTTCCCACTAAATGGGTGTGTCCAAAATGTGCAAAACATGCCCGGCACCTTGTATTGTTAACCTAGTTCAGAACAGAACACAGCCACTTTGTCTCACCGTAGCAAATTCGCTCCCTGACAATGCACAAAACAACGCTGCTTCCTCAGAAAGTGGAAGCAGAGTTCCAGTGATGGTGTGAGCTAGGCGTAAAGGTTGTTGTGTATTCATCTGTCTCCTCATCCACACCTCCTCTTCACTGCACCGCTCTCCCTTGGTCAAGTGTATCCCTCCATCTTCCTCTCTCCCGTGTCATCGCTTTCCAATTAATCTCCTACGTCCCTTTTAAAACCCTCCTCCTTCATGCTTATCCATCCATCTGTTCCTCTCTCCTCTCCCTCATTCCTTCCCACCCACCCACCCTCTATCCCTCCTTCCAGCCCTCCACAGTTCTGTTCTCAGGTGCTGACAATGTTTCCTGACCAGGTCTCGTGCTTGATCCCTGGGTTGAGGTGGGTGATGGTCACCTCCACCGCCTGCCTCTTCTCGTGTTTGGGGGGGATGCTACACACCTTGTAGCAGACCTCGTCTCCTTCCACAGGCACATACTCCCCCTCCACACTGGACAGACGGAGAGGAGGACGGGGTGGGAGAAGTGAAAGAGCAAGATTAATTAAGAGCAGGGGGGTGAGTGAGACAGAGAGAGAAACGAGAAGAAGTCAAGAGGAGATTTGTTTATGTAGAACATTTTGCATGAACACAACAAAGTCAGTGTAATGGGCATTATGTAAACGGCAGAACACACCAGTCATAAAACCAGCGATAAAAATGCAGATATCACATGCAAACTGCTTAAAGTGCACATCATGTGAGAAATGATAGGCCAGGAGGTTTACTACAGTACACCATCAACAGAAACATTGATACTGAACCCTGAGTGTGTTTTTTGTTCATTTAGTTGATCTCTAACCACCCTCAACCTTACTGTAAGTGGCTTTCAACTCACACACACACACACACACACACACACACACACACACACACACACACACACACACACACACACACACACACACACACACACACACACACACACACACACACACACACATGCATTGCTCAAGAGCACGTTGACATTTGGCATTTGATATTGGGGGTTTGAAAAGTAGGTTTTCAGAGAAATCCTTGTAAACCTGTTTGAATATGTGTGTGTGTGTGTGTGTGTGTGTGTGTGTGTGTGTGTGTGTGTGTGTGTGTGTGTGTGTGTGTGTGTGTGTGTGTGTGTGTGTGTGTGTGTGTGTGTGTGTTCTGTTGATGTCTAAGCGTTTTAAGCCAGTGGGTGATGACAGAGACTAGCGAAGGTCATCAGATATTCTCCTCTTTCATACTCCTACACATGCCTGAATCCGCCTTTCCGCGCGCGCGCGCGTGTGTGTGTGTGCGTTGGAGTCATTTAACCCACACTACTCCTACACAAGGGCCCCCGGTCTGATGTCACAGACACACACACACACACACACACACACACACACACACACACACACACACACACACACACACACACACACACACACACACACACACACACACACACACACACACACACACACACACACACACACACACACACACACACACACACACACACACACTATGACAACGAGTTATTCAATATTCAACTCATTCACCCATCCTTCAACTACATCCACAACTCCCTCTCTCATACACACACAGAAACAAACACGTGCACACAAACATGCACACACAAGGACAAGAACATACTCAAAAGGACTTCTGAATAGACTAGATTAGACTTATCTCTACACAACTCTCTCATGGTCACTCATGTTTTCAAGTCTTATCTGAGACAACGTGAGCCCAACACGCGTGTGTGCGCGCACACACACACACACACACACACACACACACACACACACACACACACACACACACACACACACACACACACACATGTTTGTATTACCGTGCTTGCGAAGACATCAACGTTTACGGCGGCG
>NC_139948.1:23314165-23336665 GCF_963454915.1 Gymnoscopelus microlampas
GCGATGTTGTCACGGATGGACAAGCAAAAAACTGGGCAATGTAAAATAGACACAACCCTTCTGCCACCAACCACCTCACCTGACCCCACTCCACCTTCCCCCCTCCACCAAGTCCATGACCTGATAGGGATATTCTCAGGACCCTCTATTTACCATGGCAACACCAATCAGAGGGATGTCAGAACAGCCCAGCACTGCAGAGAAGAGCTCTGGGAGGGGAGGGGGCAATTAGACAGACAGAGAGAGAGGCGGGGGGCGGGGGGGGGGGCAGAGCAAGAGAAGGAACAGACTCGGCTTTCAGATATGCCCTAGCATTACATCATCCAATTACATCACCAGCTCTGTGAACCAATTAGAGAGAAGCTGAAAAACTCTCATTCATCTGTACATTACTTGCTAGGTTGTTGCAGTGGGAGAGAGAGTCTGACAGAAAGAGAGAGAGAGAGAGAGAGAGAGAGAGAGAGAGAGAGAGAGAGAGAGAGAGAGAGAGAGAGAGAGAGAGAGAGATTTTTGTCATTGTATTGCTCAAGAGCACTTTGGCATTTGGCATTCGTTATTGGGGTTTCTGATGGTAGGTTGTCACACATGGCCTGGAAAACCTGTCTTGTGTCTGTGCACATGTTATTTGTGGTTGTTTTGTGGTTACAGGGTCTGCATTGCCTTGATTCAATAAACAACAACTTAATCTAATCACAACATCTCAACGCTGGGGGGTAGGCTCTACATTGACAAGGCACACAACACACATACCAACATATTACATACACAGACACACACACACACACACACACACACACACACACACACACACACACACACACACACACACACACACACACACACACACACACACACACACACACACACACACACACGCGTCATTTAGGCTATTTAGCCTACATGGAAAACTTGAAAAAGATAAATTAAATTGCATTATTAAGTGATTGGCAGCAGAAAGTTCTTCATGCTGCCTACAGGTTACTCTGTATGGATGGAGTCTTCTATATGTTCATCACCTGCTCTATATGCATTTGTACTATCTACACTTTTCTATACACTTTCGTAGCACTAATAAAAGTTCAACTTTGAACTTTTTGCAAGCGAGGAGCTTCTTACAGTATCTCTTGTATTTTGTATTAAACTCTGGGCTACTTTGGAAACCCGTCTTTCCCTCTGGTTTATGATGTGAAAACAATCACTCACTGTACCCTCACCAAGTACTTTTGACACCAGGCTGAGATGATCAGGATATTTATAAAAACCTGTTATCCTAACATCTGTCAACCTAAAACCAGAAAGACAGGTCAGCAAGAGGTGCATAGATAGATAGGTAGACCTTTATTGATCCTGTGGGGGAAATTCAGTCGTCAGAGGCGGCACGGCAGTTAAAGTACAGATACAGAGTAAGAGAAGTACTGCAAGATACAGCAAGGGTACATATTACACACTATTGTACACTAAATGCATTGGTCCATTTGGTTATATTTGTACACTCTCTGAGTTACAAATGGATAAATGAACACACTGAGGATTGTACTGTGTACAACAGGGTTTATAGTCAAGTCTGCTGCCAGGAGACTACAGCAGCACCAAACACATTCACGCTATGACAGAGAACACCTCAAGAATGTGACATCCCTCACTCATAATTTGACATGTATCAGCTCCAAATAATAGGTTAGAATACTCAGTAACAGGCAAGATGTTGTTTCTAGCATCAACAGTGAGTGACAATAGTCAGGGGTGTTTACATTTGTCTATTTGTGACAGTTTCAGGGCGGTCTTGGCCTATGTAATAAATGTATGGCCATCAAATATCTTGTTTCCGTTTGTGTTTACATTTGTCTATTTGTGACAGTTTCAGGGCGGTCTTGGCCTATGTAATAAATGTATGGCCATCAAATATCTTGTTTCCGTTTGTAACCAAGAAGATGACAGAAAGTAGAAAGAAGTCAGTCCACTTTCTTTCATCTTGATAGTAGATGGTGGCCTAGATCTGTGTTACAGTATGCTAATAGCATACAAAAGGCAGAAACAATAAACGCAGTCATATGAGAGGTGTGAGAGGAAAGGAAGGGCGATAAAAGACTGAGAGTGGAAAGAGCTGAAGATAAGGAGAGAGAACATGAGGGGGGTCGCTGAAGATAAACAGAATGAATGTGTGTGTATGTGAGAGTGTGTTTGTTCAAGTATGTTCTAGGGCTAGGCTATACTGAGCATAGAACTGGAGACCCAAATGCTGTTTCAAATGGTTTGACAGAATTGACACTTAAATTACTATTTGGGTCCTGGAACGAGCCTACAGTATATTCTTTCACTAGCAGATTTCCCAATAAGTGTTGTTCTGCTGTTTAAATAACAATTCTGAAGCAATCTCTATTATACAGAAATACATAAATCCAGGTTGTTTTGAAGTGTGCAGTTGCCCAATTTCCATATTAAATCTAAAAAGTGTCAACTTATGATAAACTGCACAAGCATGGCAATGGCAACATATATCTGAAATGTTACGTCATCGTCACCAGGGCTATATTGAGCCATTAAGCTGAGACCACTTATACAATCTGTTTGGCCAAATGTACATATTATGCACATGCTGTACATGTGTTCATTATACATACGTAAACAACCCCACCCATGTATACTGTATAATAATGCAACTATGCATGTGTTTAGAAAACTGGGGTGTCAGACCAAAGTCAGTGTGTGCCAATTTAAAAGTGTTTTTCTACTGCTCTGAATAAAAATAGAGCTGGGATTTTCAAAGACTAAATCTGCCACAAAGAGGCCTTCAACATTCATATTACAACTCAACATGAGCCAATTAAACACGTAACAGTAGGTGGGTCCTCCAAATGACCATATGAATCAATGTGACACCAACACGACTTTGACCACACAGACTTGGAAATCCCTAATTGCATTCAATGGAAACGAGGAAATACAGTGACAATCAGGCACAAACTAGATTAAAACACATCTTTATTGAACAACACGGAATATTACGGAAAGCGAGCATCTCAGAAGGACGGATAACATGTGCATTCTGTGGCTTTACTTTATATTTTGGATTTATGCATGTATGGAGGGCTATAGGCATTAAACACAGATTTCCAGTGAAGGGAATGTTACTAATTATTACACAGACTGGATACTCTGTATTTTTGGGCACATATAAATTATAAAACAACACATTTTCAGGTATTAAAAAAAACAAGAGATGCTGAGTCATAGGAGACGTGTCAACGGTTCTTTTCCCCACGACAAACGAGGAACATTCCAGAATTTCCTGGACCGTCAGACTAACATCCTGGCCTCACCAACACACGCACCTCTTTCATGAAAACCCTGTTTTGTAAACTGTCGTTTTGACTGGATTTTCCTGACAATGTGTATATTTGAGTATCTACCAGTTGTGGTGTGTGTGTGTGTGTGTGTGTGTGTGTGTGTGTGTGTGTGTGTGTGTGTGTGTGTGTGTGTGTGTGTGTGTGTGTGTGTGTGTGTGTGTGTGTGTGTGCGTGCGTGCGTGCGTGCGTGCGTGTGTTCACTGAGCAATTAACACAACTGTAAAAAGCAGCTACATCTTGAGAATGAAATCAAATAAATTACCATACAGTATAATGTAATTCTAAAGCTACAAAGTACATTCTTGCCTATAGATGGCACTTGAGAATAGGTCAAAATCACTAGGGATTCATCCTCAGGGGAGCATGAAGGTGGTTTCACCATCATTAGAACCCTGCCGCTAGCAGGGCTAAAACAGGGAAATTCTGTAAGCACAGCGGCATGAGAAACACATATATAATAGCCATATTATGTTTTTGAAGTTTTCAAGCGATTTTTAGTCTTTTATGCCTTTATTGATAGCTACTTTAGAGCCTAGGTGCCTGGACCGCTACGCCAGCGCAGCGGTCCAGGCCTCTTCAAGTGATTTATACCTGTATGACTGCCTGTATGTTAGTGCCTAACTCAAACTCCCTATTGTTAAAACAATATTTAATAATAAAGAACATATACATGGGACATAGAGATGCCTTTCTCTGCTCCTTCTAATGTAATTTATGTAAGCAAGGCTTTAACTGTCTCTACCTACAATCACCTGTATCTCTTTCAATCTCCTCAGTACCCCCCCCCCCATCTCTGCTCTGTCTTTCTTGTCAACTTTTCTACCCAATCCCAATTTAAGCATACTTTATCTATACAATACTGTCAAATACATCTAGTATAGATGAAACTATATCCCACATACCTTTATCTGGCTGTCTCTATATCTGCCTGTCTCTATCTCTACTTCTCACTCTCTCGTACTAGTATAAGCTAAAACCACTATTGTCAATGGCGGTTCATTTAATCTCACTCACAAAACCACACACGATCTCTCTCACACAATACACACATACGCTGGATCTTTGGTCTCCTCTGTCTGGAATTTTCCATGTTAGTGTTCTCTGACCAGCACACTGCCCAGTAAGCCTGCTGATACAGCAAATACCCAGCCATCAGGCCACAGCACAGGCCTGTAATGGTCAACTGAAAGTGAGGATTTTGCTGTCTAGCACAGTTTTAATCATGTCCACACATACTGTATCTGCAAAATTCTTTCTGTCTCTGTCTTTCTCTCTCTCTCAGCTTTGCTGACACAAACTCAGATAATGTGGTGAAACATTATGCTGTTCTACCAAGTGCAACCATCACCTCTCCTGTAGCAGCAACATATCTAAATACAATTCATTTAGCTGTCTAGTGTTTCTCAGTGCTAACACAGTCTCTTACAGTGGCTCAATTCATCAACAAAAACAAAAAATATAATATCAATTAAGTGGAACTAATTCTTAATATCATTAGTCAGTTGATATGTAATGATTCCAAAGCAAGGTTATGATTAAAAAATCAAAACGGCATGGAATTAAACCCACCTTTGCGTAGTAAAGTAGCCTTGGGAACCAATGGTTCCCGAGCCATGTGGCGCATAGGTCAGAACTCAGGAGCCTATTTCTCGTTTCGTAGCGCGAGGCAGCTTGATGTACAAGTGTACCACCTGGACATTTAAAAAATGTGAAATCTGAAATGTTTTGACAATTGATGCCATGATGACACGCCCAAAATGAGGACGCCAGGTTGAAAGTGGTTAAAGAACACTGTACAGCAATAATACAATTCAGCTTAGGGCTCCAAGAAGATTTGAGCCAGCCTGGACCTATGATTTTACAATGACTTACTTAGAGTAGAGAGACTTGCCAGGAAAGTTCAAATCTTGAAAGCCAACATTAAGTAGCTACTGTATGTGGCTACTTAATGTAAAACATTCAAATGAGCCTTAAAACATACAGTTAAAATGTCAGGATCTGTCTGTGTCCTTGTATTGTATTTTGTAGTATCGCTCCTATTGTTTCCTGTTCTCCTTGTACTTTTATTGTGTAGTCATGTTCCTAGTGTTTTCTGTCTGCCCTAGTGTTTGCTACCTGTCTTGTCTCACCTCCCTGATTACTTGTTTCTCCACCTGTGTCCTGTTAGTCTCCCAGCCAATCCCTGTGTTGATTGTAGTTATGTTTCACCTGTGTCTTGTTAGTCTGTGTCTATTTAAATCTCCCTGTGTTCAATGTACCCTTGTCAAATTATAGTTCATGTCATGGTGTGTCCTGTTGTATGTCCTGCTTTAATGTCAGTTTGCATGCTGAGTTTAATAATAAATCTTCATTGAACCTTCTCTGCCTGCCTGCCTGGTTCTGCACTTGGGTCCAAAACTTGTCTCATATCGTGACATAAAAGAGTAATCTGGAACATAAAGCCAGATTTATACTTTGTTAAGTGTCAGTGTCGCGGAGTTTGTAGAGCGGCTATTTTCAGTACATCTGCACCAACTAAGTATAACTAGGGTCCCAAAGGCAGGGATGTTGATCTGTTATATCTGGGCAGAAGAGCAAAAACAACATTCTGTCCTAATTTTTATCAGTCATCAGGGACTAATTTTGCAATAGTTTCATAACAACCAAATCAAATGGCACGAGACAGTGGCACAGTACGCATGGGACCAATGTCATGTCATGATTATCCTGGCCAAAATTATTGCGATTCACAAGATTATATAGATAATCATCAAAATATGCTTACAACTCTAAAACATACTGGAATCACTTAAATCTTATATTTTGTTAAGAAGGCAGCAGAATTAATGCAAAAAAAACGAACAATCAGAAACAATCTTGAATCAGGTAATCAATTCATTATAAGGCCCCTGAATAAAAGATTCAAACTAAGAAACCAAAATAGCAATATTGTATATGACTGTTTATTTTATAAATAAAATAATAGCAGTGTGGCATAGAGTCAAACTGTACTACCTGGCTTGAACACAATTTAGTCAAAACGATTAAGTACGCCAGTGAGCTAGACAGATTTGTCAGATCACTCATAACATAAGGATATTCATACTCATTTGAGGATATTCACAATGATCCTGATAATAGAAATTCACCACCATAAAATGATCTTGAGTGATTAAATCATGATAAAAGAACAATCTTATAACCTCTCATAATGCAACAACGTGTCTCACACACACACACAGACACACACACACACACACACACACACACACACACACACACACACACACACACACACACACACGCAAACACACACACACACACACACACACACACACACACACACACACACACACACACACACACACACACACACACACACACACACACACACACACACACACACCAATGACTGTGGCAGGATGTCCTTTCACCTCCCATCCTGTTGAGAGGTTTCTGGTGATTACTGAAAGAGGTGGGGGGGGGGGCACTAACTTAGCTAATGGTTACATGTCCATTTACTGGCAAATACTAAGAAATACTGCCAACAACTGCGATTCTCGACTGCTGAGGTGGGCAATGCATAGACCACACACACGCACGCACACGCACACACTGGGGCGCCTGCTGGCCTAGCGGTCCAGGTGCATTCCCCATATAGGGTGGTATATATCGGGGGTTTGAATCCCGTTCCTGACGACCTTTGCTGCGTGTCACTCCCTGTCTCTCTCTCTGTTTCCTGTCATTCTCTACTATATACTATTAACAAAGACAGAAAACTCCCAAAAAGGCAATGCCTACTTTTTTAGAAGGTAGACAGTGTGACTGTGAACAACATGTGCTAGGAAGATCTCTTTCCCTCCTTCTCACCATCTCTCTCTCTCAGCTCCTCCCTGAGAGGTCACTCTCACCTCAGGGAAAAGACAGGAGGGAGAAAAAAAACAGCTACAGAGAAGGAAGAGAGAAAAGACAGAGGCGGAGAGACAAAATGAGGCAGAGAGAGAGAGAGAGAGAGAGAGAGAGAGAGAGAGAGAGAGAGAGAGAGAGATGCACAAAGGCGTATTTAAGTGTTGAGAGAGATGAGGTGGTGAGTGAGCTTCAGGTAATTACAGCTTGAAGGGATTCTACAACCTGTGGTTAGAACTGCGGGGCCATTACAGTGGGCGACAGCCTTTTCCAGGTGTACACTGTTATGTTATCCACCTTCTCTTTTTGCCTTTTCTTAAATGTTCAATCCCTTGGGCCCACTGACATCACACTTAGGATTAGATTCGATTGCTTTTACGCATCCCAGATGGAAAAACTTTTTTTTTTCACCATTATGTTGCAGCTTGTTGTGCCATGCATGAGCCATACTGTACAAGTACATGATATAATTGATATAAGTTTACTTGATTATCCCCTTGGTGAAATTTGTCCTCTGCATTTATGCAATGCCAGGTCCTTGGTCAAGGGCACTGGCAGGAGTACCTACTGTAGCATGCATGTCTTTTTTTGTGGGAGGAAACCGGAGTACCCGGAGGAAGCAAACACGGGGAGAACATGCAAACTAACTACACACAAAAAGGCCACCCCTATTGGGGTTCAAACCCGGGACCTAATATTTGTATATGTGAGGGACCTACTTAGACTATACAAATATTTGTATCATGTGATTTATCCATTTACGTCTTGCTAATGGGCTGCTGTGATTAAGTATGAGAGGGCTGATAGCGTGGGCAACAATATGACAACATGATAGAATGCTATTCTTTATTGTCCATACATTATCATTTAGAGAGAGAGAGGGGGAGATAAAGAGATACAGAGATGACCTAGAGAAGAGACAAAGACATACAGTATGATATAGAACATAGTACAGTACAGTAAGTGAGACAGACACAACTAGAAGGGAGAGGTTGTGTACATTGAGAAAAGGTGTTTATTTCTTCAAGATTTACAGACTGACACAATATAAGCTCAGTGTACTGTGCTGGGGGCATGAGGTCATGACCTTAGGTATGGAGAAAGTGTTATATGAGCTTGCTGTATTTTTGTGTGTTTGTGTGTGTGTGTGTGTGTGTGTGTGTGTGTGTGTGTGTGTGTGTGTGTGTGTGTGTGTGTGTGTGTGTGTGTGTGTGTGTGTGTGTGTGTGTGTGTGTGTGTGTGTGTGTGTGTGTGTCTGTGTTAGAGACGGGGGGAGAGAGAGAGAGAGAGAGAGAGAGACTGTTGATGACGTCTGTGCCTGCATACGTATGCCTGCAAATCATATTCAGAACACAATGCAACATGTATTGTTTTGGGGCCACTGGAGGGGGTGGGTGAGTGTGTGCATGTGTCTGTGTCTGGAGGGGGTGGTGGGTAGATCGTACACTTGATGACTCACCCCTCCAATAGTGTGCCGCGTGCGTCAATGTCGGGATCTCTCTGATCTTTCACAAAACGATTTACAAAAGGCAGAAAGAACAGAACAGTGTGGTCCTCACCGCTCACCGGCACCTTCTCAATCCTGTTCCCACCTCTGGGAACAGGATTCAGACAGTAGTTCTACTACTACTGCAACTAATAAAGATAATAACCAGCTTGACTCATATATAGTGCATTTCATACATAGAATGTAATGACTAGGACAAGTACAAATCGACAGGGCAGAATACAAAGCACGGAAACAACACCACGTGCGGTTTAACATGAATAATGCATGGGGCGCCCGGTGGCTCAGTGAGTACATGCCACATAAATAACAGTGTGCTGTTATTTATGTTGTGTGTGTTGCCAAGTCTGTCCATGTCTCCATGGGGCTGGATTTCTTTTTTGCTGCAGTCAACTTGTGGCCATGGCTAAGCGAGATATCAAATCTATATAGTACAACCAAAAATAGTTTCAACTAACATTTTAGGAGAAATAGGTCATGTAGTTGCTTCATTTCACATTTACAGCAATTTACAGTCTGTTACCGCTGGCGTAGCGGTCCAGGCACCTACGCTCCAAAGTAGCCTGACAGTGTGTCGCAAGTTCGAGTCCTGATCCCGATGGCCCCTGCTACATGTCACTCCCCTCCAAAAAAGCTGGAATATGGAGAGCTGGTGATGAAAATTATTTACGCATATCTGCAGTAGATATTGCTGCACTGGACCTTGTACTGGAACAAAATCCTTTACTTCTATTTTATATTTTATGTGATACTTTTTTATGCTGCCGTCTTGGCCAGGACTCCTTTGCAAAAGAGTTTGACTTCACATAGGCAACATTTTGTAAACCTTGTTTTAATTTAATGTCAAAATGAATCATACAGCAGTTTTGTTTGGGTGTGATGTGGGAGTTCAGACACTTGACTCTTGTCCCTCTCTTTATCTACTCTGTCTCTAGCCATATCTTTAAAGAAAGCATAAAGTGCATTCGCTGCTCTTCTTTAAACAAAAAAACAGAGGTAAGCTAGTTCATTTGAATAGATGATTCATTAATGCTGGTGCTTTTAGCGTAGGAGTTACAGTAAAGCCTCTGATCTGTCCTTTAACATCTTCTTGAAAGTTCGCCTTTCAATGGAAATGAGTCACCATCCATTACACAGACATTCATGTCCAGTGTCCTTTCGTCAGTTTGTCCTTCATTGTAAAGACATTCTGAGTGCGACCCATCACTTTTGTAAATGATATTAGTCTAAGAGCATATCGCACCAGAGGAGTCAGTGGTAACAAAAGGTTTATCCAGTGTGGTTTCATGCCATTCAAAGCAAAACAACGTTGTTTGTGACTGTGCATGTACCACCATTATTACCAGTTCAAACTTCCTCTGCCCCTTCACATTTTAAGAGCTTCTGTGATGGAAACCATGTGTAAAAAGGAGTACTCCGTACAAATGAATTAGCAAAAATATTATTTTATTGTTCTCTTCCTTTGTGTGATCCTATACCGGAGTCTCTGAGTATATTAATTTAATTAATCAATATTTTGGCCTGTATTGTAATTATGTTGTTTACCCAGAGATTGTCTCTGGAAGTCTGCACAAAATGAGTTGACTTAAACTAGGTTCATGCTTAGGACATTGGCTTTAGCTGTATGACTGAATCATTTCCATTAGTAAGCATTTATAGCCTATTAGACAGAGGAAACTGAGGTAGCGTTAAGCCACTGCAAAGCCATTACAGTTCAAGAGACACTGCCTATCATTAGATCAACAGGACACAAAAGCCATTCTGGAACTATTCTGGGATTTTAAAGCGTCTAATATGGCCACTGAACTAAAAAAAATTAAAGAAACCGCAGCTCTGAATGGATCCATTTTCCAGAGTATATGGGCTGTCAAATCAATTCTGAAGCCATAAATAATCATAGTAAATCATACTTTGGGGGGGAAATGTGGCTACCACAGCAGCAGTTACTGATACTAAGGATACCATATCTAATACTAAGCCAGCTAATAATATCAGCAATCTTTTAGTACTTTTTACAAACTCTTTAGGCTTCTGCTGCACCAGAATTTGAAAGTGGTTCTAGAGACATTCTGTATGCATGGGATCAGGTTAAGGAGACCCAACGTATCTCATGTTCCACATCATGCCAGTCATACAGAGAAAACTACGCTAGTGTCAGACCCATTTTGGGCAGAAATATCCATTCTGTAATGGTCTCACAGACACGGATCAGCAACAGCCACGAGAGGAAAACACAGAAGGTGTTCTGTGCAGTGTGTAAATGATCCTTGCAAAGAGAGAGAGACACAGTCAGACAGAGAGAGAGAGAGAGAGAGAGAGAGAGAGAGAGAGAGAGAGAGAGAGAACGCAGAAGAGAGACAATGTGACAGACACAGAAAGGGATTGGAGATCCTTCTGTCAAGAATCAATGGCCTGCTTGTGACTGAAGCAGCAAACGGACCATTCCCCTCACAGGCATTGTTCTGGCAAACTATATCACAATGTTTCCTCTCTCCTCCTCAGTCTTGTTGTTTAGCTGATTGGTGGGCAGTTATAACACTCAACATCTGAGATTTAAATCTTTCTGGAGCAGGGACCCCTGGTCCAACTTGTTCTCCTGCCATTAGCCTGAACCTGAAGACTGTGGCTACCGTATTTATCACCGGAAATCATTTTGTAAATTAAATTCCTAGTTTTCCTTGAGACTGCACGTCAAGCTTGTCCCTGGCTATGGAGAACTTCAAAGATGGTGTTCTGGAGAACTTCGCGGGGGAGAAGGGAGAGATAGGAATATAAAAAGAAAGATTGATAAGCAGAGAGAAAGAGAGACACAAAGAGACAACAATGCAGGGAGAAAGAGAGAGGTGGGGCGAGTCTGAAAGTGAGAGAATGAAAGAGAGAAACAGAAGAAACAAAGATGGTAAACCAGGGCCCAAGAGATGAAGAGAGAAAAGATGACCGGCAGATGGAGGAGGAGGAGGAGAAGATCAGGTTGACAAACAGGAAAGGAGAGGACAGGGCAGGACAAGGTGTCACACTGTCTCCATCGTAGTCTGTTTACACCAACATTTGGGATTTTGCTGTGTAAGGCTGTACATGCACAGCTATAATAACATTAAACTTGGATGGCACTGCAGTTATGTCAACACAAAATCAAAATGGGTCGGTGAGTATGGGTCTGTCCGGAGCGAATATGGCAAAATGCTGGACCAATCAACGCCAAACTTTGTATGCACCCTGCCAGTAGGGATGAGAAGTACCTCCAATCATGTTTGACATTCATTGATTTATACTTTTAGACATATTTAACTTAGATTTTATAATCAAGTCAATGGGGCTCTGATCAAGCTGAAATCGTGCCCAAATCTGGAGTCATAAATCATAGATAGATCAAGATCCCCATTGGAGCCAAGTCCAAGATCCATATTGGAGCCATGCCGTTACTATGTGGATCCTGTTAACCACTTAAAGGAGCACTTCACCAATTTCTTTTTTTTAAGTGCTGTTCGATGAAAGAAACTTATGTCAACATCAGAGTTGGATTCATATACGTCACACCACTGCACACAGACACGCAGCACAGCCAACAACTAGGCTAGGACTACGCTGCCCCAAAAAGCCAAAGTCCAGTAACTACGATTTTTTTAATAATGAGATATCGGCATATAAGTGATATTACACTAATTGTATATCTGTTCTTGAGGTAATTGTTTATCCCCCAAAATCACAAAGGCTAATTTGACCTTTGGGATACACAAATAAGATGGTGTGTCCAAAAACGTAGTTACTGCTCTACTGGCTTCGTAGGGCAGTACTGCCAAGTACCACCAACCATGTGTGACGACACACACGCGCGCGCGCGCACACACACACACACACACACACACACACACACACACACACACACACACACACACACACACACACACACACACACACACACACACACACACACACACACACACACACACACACACACACACACACACACACACACACACACACACAGTGTGAAACCTGATCTTGTGTGTCCTGTTCTGTCCTGTCCTATCTAAAGTACCCATCACCTGGTTCACCTCACATTTCCTTGTAGATGTGTTTACAGCTTGCTGGACAGCAAGCACAGGGCAGTTCATACTAAGCCACAGCGTAATATGACTCCTCTAATGGAATTAGCTCTAGTGTTCAGTTCAAAATCACATTGCATGAGAAAAACATGACACAGGCTGCTCTGGCAGAATGATGACCCATCCAAACCAACAACCCATTCCAGGGGGGTTAAGCTCCAGTCCAAAAACCTGACCTATAGTTCAGTCAGTCTTTTCACAAAGCAAAGAATGTGGGTATTGTGGGATCTGACCAACATACTAAGTTACTAATTCCAGTTTGACCACGGTGTAACCCTACAATGCCTGGCACCATTTATCTCCACTTCTTTTTGCTTTTTTTAAATAAAGTTGGGTATGTGGGGTACCGCTGAGATGGTACATGAGTGAAAATTGGTGCCTGTGGGTCAAATGCTAGCAAAGTGGGGTAGATGATAGAATGACAGCTGTCAAATGGTACTGCTAAAATGTCTGCTCATTTAAGTACTGATTCGACAATGTGAGACCTTGCCCTAGTCCCCACCCACACTCACTTCCCTAAGTATAACCATGGGAAATGTAGTGGTAAGTAGAGACATGCCCACAGGGCCAATTCCAGTCATATTTCAGAAGTACAGAAGGAGTGACTTGACTTATGCACACACACATACTGTACACACACACACACACACACACACACACACACACACACACACACACACACACAATGTCCATGTACACACAAACATGCATGCACGCACCCTGCAGTGACTGCACACATATAACCAGGTACACAATTTGGTATTACATAGTAAAGCACACCCATGCACTCACAAGGGTAGTTAGATACACACAAACCCCATGTTTATTTGTTTTACGCATGAGTGCAAGGGCACACACAAACACAGATCTCTCCTGTCCTGTCTGCTCTGTCTCCATTCCTCTAGCCTCCCTCTCTCGCCACTTTCTTTTACTGCCTCTTTTGTTTGTTGTTCCAGTTTACATTCTGTCAAGTTAGGACAGTTTAAACCAAAGCGGCTGAAGTGTCAACACAGCGACAAGGATCATCATTTGCCTCTCTTTCTTCCCTCCTTTTTATCTGATGAAATTGTTTTCACTAGAATACTTCAGTTTAAGGTGAAACACGACAAAAAGAAAACAACCCATTTAGTCCATAACCGTCTCATCTCAACCTTATGTCTTTCATCCTTCTCCCTCTCTCTCTTTTCTTCCCCACCTCTCATCAAAATCCAGTTGGTTCCCTTAACCCATATAGCCTAGTTGTCATCTGTTACTCTCTCAATCCATCCATTCATCTCCTACCAACAGCTTCTCTCTTTCCCCTCCTTTTCAGTGTGTCTACTAACACATTCAGTACATCAAATATCACTATTTATTTATTCATAACCAAAACATAATAAAGATATCGATAATGTGTTTTGGGGATGACCATGATATGATCTCATAAGATTCACCCATTCACGCACGCACACAAGTTACATTTAATTTAATACATTACTTTAATGCAAAAAGACCTGAAAAAGACAACATTTAAGCTGTATCATGATAACCAATATCCCAGACAAAGAACGCCAAACATGATGCCCTTTCCCGCCTTTCTGCACATCAGAGGAGAACTTGGAACCTGATATCATCCTGCCTGCACACTGCTTAGTGGCAGCGGTGACATGGGACACTGAAGCTGCGGTGCACAAAGCTCAGCAACGCAAAACCATCCCTGACAACTGTCCTGCTAACCTGTTGTTGGTTCCCAGCTGTTTATGTTCCCAGGTCCTTCAGTGGGCACAGTCTACCTGGTCACCCCGTCCCCAAATGCAGAAAAACTAGTCGCATATCACAACATCGCAATATAAATGTCACCCAGCTCTCTCCCCCTGTGTCTGGCTGACTTTCTCCATCTCTCTCCCTATGTCCTCTATTTTCCTCTTTCCTAGTCTTTCCCTCTTCCATTATCACTGCCTTATTTCCTATCGCTGGCAGCCAGTCACCGGGGACTATATTACACCAGATCATATTGCACAACATAAGCGCCTCCCATAGGCGCCGGAATGTCCCCCCACTATTGGGGAGACACTAATGCGATTGACTGGTCTATTTATTTATTTTTCCCGACCGGCTGGCACCCCACCTTTTCAAATTGTGTTGCGCTATCGTTGTTGTGTATGGGCTGCATGCTTGTCTCACCGCAATGAGTATGACCATTCTGTTACTGGCTACGTGCAGTTGCTCTTTCAACTCGATCAACTGCTGTAGGTGTGTCAGACAAGCTAATACACTACAAATCGTTGTTCTTTGTAAACTGGCTGTGGGTGTGAAATAAGGGGTGCTCGGGCTGCTGGAATCAAGTGTTGCTATGATAGACTGACTGACCATATGGGGATCAGATTACTGCAGAAAATACAGGTATGGGGGAACAAAGTTGTTCCCCTGTCAGTTATTCCCCTGTCACTAATTTCATTTTCCATTACGGTTTGGGTCCGTCATTTTGAACCTGTGAAGAGCTCTATGTGTATAATATAATATAATATAATATGTTCACTATTTATTCTGACTCCCTTATTACTAAGTGATGTTTATTGAAATGCAATGTTTGATGTAGTTCTTCTAACTTTAACTATAGAGTAAGCTTGAATTTTCCTTAAATAGAAAGTCTGAAAATTACAATTTGTAAAACATTTACAATCTGTTCTTTATCCAGTAGATAAATTCAGAGAAGTCCATTTGGTTACATTTGTATACACTTCGGAGCTACACCAAAACTGACAGTGAACGTCATGGCGTCACGGTCGATCCAAAGCTAGGCCTAACTCTTCTGTGGGGATAGCTCACATCAGCTTTGTAATGCTGCCAAGCCCTTGCTGAAGTACCTGCAAAACAAGGTGAAGTAGGCAGAATGAAATACTTATGCTAGTAATTTAGTTTATTGGCAGTCTAGATTCTTTTAGATTAAACAACCCCTTCTCATTTTAATAAATAGCTGTTATTATCCTTACAACCGTTTCTTCTGGAACTTTCCCCCTTTCATTGCCGTTATGTCACACCTCGGAATCCCCAACCTCCAGCCCCCGCCATCTACCATCACTGTTTATTTTCTTCCATCACTGTTCTATGTTAATCAGCATGCATATCATGTTAACAGCAGACCCTCTTACTTTATATGATATGCACACTGACTCTCATATATCCTGGACACCTCCGAGCAATCACACCACCTTGTGATTACAGACTAGCCTCAAATGTTACTTATGTCATAATGCATCTTATAATTGTATTTGTGGGGTCCTGTCCTGTCCGTCCTGTGTGCCATGGTCATGTATAATGATGACTACAACATATCAATTTCCTAGTATCTGGCAATAAAGAGTTTGTCTCTCTGACTATAAATAAACAGTCACAGGAATATTATCGATATACTGTGGGTCTGACCTTTGTCCCCATTACCACAATTTTACTTGCAATGCTGCCAATGTATAGCAAACAGCATACAGCAAACAATGTACTCTGTTTATAAGCCTTTATCAGTTGATAGTTTGATAGCCAACATGCCTAATAATTATTAAGACAGGTGAGCAGTCTCTGAACACATCTCTAAAACCTTTGCAACTGTTGAATAGAATAGAGTAGAATAGAACTAGGCATACTCATTCTATAGCTTGCTTGGCTGTCCGGTCTGTCCATCAATATTTCAGTGATGCATATTTTGTCATGGGAATGAAAATAATTCTACCTGGTAGGCATGTTATATATTGTGAAAGTGTACAAGTCTACCTGCTCAAAGGCACACTGCCGTTCATAGGAAATGTGTGGGTGTTACTGTTATCACACACAGCACAGGATGGAACAACACACACACACACACACACACACACACACACACACACACACACACACACACACACACACACACACACACAGAGAGAGAGCCCATAACACCGATGTTTTCTATTTCAACCAATAACAGTCCCAAACTTGATCAAATCATCCAGGAAGCCATGGGCTCAAACCAGCATTGTCTACCCCCCTTCACGAGACAAATAACAGTGGGTATTGTCTTCCATCTTCACCTTTTGAACAAGATTATGAGTTTATGACCAACAACCTAATCTTCAAGCCAATTCTCCTCTCATTGCAAATGAATGCCAACTTCATGCCAGGAAATTACCACAGGCTAGACTATATGGAAAGGAAATATAGTTACTTTGCTCAACCCACGGAAATCATTCAACTTTGACACAATAAAACTGAGCTGTGTTGAAAAAGACAAACCAAACAGCACACTAGTTTGAGCCTGAGTGAGAGCAACCTTTGACCACTTAAATATAGAGCCTGCAAGCAGTGACAGTTCGCCATTAAACGTATTTTATATCAATATATCATTGTATTCAAATGGTAACCTTGTTTTAAACGCCTCCTATACTGTGGCCATGATGTGCAAAAGGAAACGAAAGCAGCTGCATGCCATGCATGGGAACCATGAAGCATCTGTTCCGTCTGTCTGTTTGTTTGTTGGTTGTCTCATTGGAACAAGCTTCATAGATAGATAGATAGATAATTAGATAATTAGATCTTAGATATATCATAGATAGATAGATAGATAGATAGATAGATAGATAGATAGATAGATAGATAGGGCACAGGCTTTGACATGTTGCCGACTGCAGAGCTGAGCATCCCTCCTCACCTTTGAAGAACTTTTGCAGACGACTCTTCTAATCTTGATCCAAGGCAAGCAGAACGATGATGAGAGTAAAAAGCAAGTTATTTCCGACGATTCTCGCAAAGCGCAAAAAGACTGTGAGGAAATCCAAGAGCCTGTCTACAGCGTGAGAGCTCTGGTCTGGAGGTTGTAGTCAGTAAAAGTCACAATCTGAGTCTCGGTCACTCTAAATGGGCGGATCTGGTGTCCCTACTTATCAATCACGAGCAGCATAGATCGTAATACATGAGGTTGCGCGTTACCGTAACTAACTCCACGGCACGGCGCACTCCCACGACTGGAACACGGCAGGCAAAGGAGGGTTACAGGTACCGTAACTCTCAGAAAATGAGCTCACTTCCTTAGGTCACACACAGGCACCGCACGGTCCGCACCTCCTTACATATGCATGTTAACGTACTATTTAGTTTTGCACTAAATGCATATCAGGTAGTTGTGCATACATATGAATGTGCAATTCAAATAATCTATGACGTCGAAGAAGACGACCATTATTATCCTATTTTATGGCAGAATAGTATTGTTACACTGACCTCTATGGGTTGAAAGTTTCAAATCTGTTCTGCGCTTCGACCACACCCCATCTGTGATATTAAAGCACACACACTATTCATTGCCTAACCTGCATGGTTTAGCTTTTTAAAGCTAAACATCATGTGGTGTTCGAAGTGCAACAGAGCAACCTTTCGACCCATGGAGGTCAATGCTTTTCTGCTATAATATAGTTTCATTACTGTGTAATAACACAAGATTAATGCATTATCTTATTTAAAAATGTCACTAGTGGGCGCCATAACATTACACAATATATTATTTTCTTTTGCGGTTCCTTTATATTTATGTACTTCTCATCCATTGCTAGTATTGCAAAACAAAAGTAAACATTTTCACTCTCCATTCCACTTTAAAGGGTGATTGTGTTTGGGGTGATGTATTGTTGTATTTCAGAAGGCCAGTCATCACTGAAATCTAAATTGTAATGGATTTCAATCAATATGAGCCATAAAGGCTTTGCTTATAGCCTACACCGGTGGGTGCATCATGTGTCCCAATTTAGTAAATAAAGGTGCAGGCTACTAAACAGGTACCATGAAATGATGTTTTACTATGTGACATTTTGTCTGTCATTAACAAAGGACCCCAAATGGAAACAAGGCATTTAAAATGTATTGAACTGTATACTTTCCTGTGCAGCTTTTGCAAACTGCTAATAAAGTATTCAATCAATCTGTAATGAAAAGGGTGATGGCTTTAACGATTTGCACTAGTAAGATACATTGGCTTCTTCCACCCATCAGTTGCCCAGGGGAAAATATTTAAGTCCTCATGATTTAGAGCCTGTTCATAGTTTTCAGCCTGGGACTAATACATGAGAAATATATGCCTGTGACACCCTGGGCACCAAGACTCAATAAAATGTGAAGACTATGAGAGCGCACATCTTATTATGGCTGGGCTGAGAGTGACCACTGATTGTATGGTCCATGGCTAACCCAAAGTTGAAGAAAACGACATCTTAGTTACTCAGCCAGTTAATACACATACCACAATGACAGTGACAGACCTACAGTACATGAGTGACGCATGGGTTTGCATATCCTCCTGTCTGTCCTCTCACTACCCTGGCCTGTAGTGAAACAGAAAATGTGTTAAAGAAAGAAAAAGACTAAGGCTCCTAGTAGCCTTAGCCTAAGCATCAAGAATCCATGCTTGTTGTTGTGCTCTTTCCAATTCAAGTTCATGAACAGCAGTTAGTCAGAGAGGTGGTGTAAAAAACGATGGCAGAGATTTGTATACCATGTAATTGAAGCCAAAACATACTGTAACTACTAATTTCTGTCCTCAAATCCTTTATTAGATTTTTACTACAAGGGTGGGTTTTCTTGGTTTTCATTTTAGGATGAGATTTGTAGAGAAAAAAAGACACTAAATGTATCCATAATGCAAATCTATTCCTAATGTTGGTCAACGTGTCTGCAATAGAGACTAGCTACAAAATAATTATCATGTAACAAGTATTTCTCGTTAAAAATAAAACACAAAAAGCATGAAAGATATAACATTATTGTATTGAAAGGACACCTTCAGCGTACAAAACGTTCCTGCCTCCACAAACGTAAAAGATTAAACAACAGTGATTGATGTAAAACAAAAAACAAAAACAAAAAACAGACATCAGCTAGAAATCAAAACCATCTTCCGATTGAAAAAACAAGAGGACATTTACCTAATAGATTTCTTATTTACATTAACTACATCCTCCTTTGTTTTTGAGTTGCAATGGGTCATCACAATCTGTAGCCATGGTAGAAGTCTCACTTTTTATTACATGCTTGCTGTAATGTTGTACTGGTGCCATGTCCTGGTATTCTGAACTTCTGTCACCTAGAGGAAATGTTTGGAACATCCCATAGCGCTGATGCAGGTTACATGCGGGATGCTGTGGAACTTCAGTGAGTGACAATGACTACAACAAGCACTGCAGTTCAGTAATTCTCAACCAGTGAGTAGGGACCCAAAAGTGGCTCTTCAGATGCTCTGGCAGGGCTGTGAACCCCAGAACATCTTTAACGTAGGAATATTGTGTTATTTATTTAGCATGCTGGATCCTGACCACTTTGTGATCACGGCACCACATGGGTCCCAATGTGTTTTTACTAAAAACAGCGTATACACATTTTTCATTACATATTATCGAACATAACGATAAACATTAAGTCAGGGTTAAAAGAGGTTAAAAAATATGTTGTTTTACAAATTGATTGGTGCATTATTCCAGCATACCTGGTTCTGGTCAAAGGCTATGTGCCAGGCTCAAGTACAGGATTACTATAGTAATTACTTTGAAATATTCTTTTTCATGATTTGTTTATTATTCCGATATGGGCATGTCCATATATGGGTATATCGGTCGGATTGGTGGTTCTGGACAACCGGATATCCATATATGCCTATATTTGGGCGTATCAGTCGGATATCTGGTATGATAAGTGGCTCAAACACAAAGGGCTTTACCTTAAGATAGCTTTTTTGTTCTTTTATTAACAAATTAACTATAAACAAGCGATTTCTGTGCTCGTCACATCCTTCACTGCCCACATTTAGCACAAGATACAAATGTTGCCTTGGCAGGCGATGGTCATGTGACCGTGCCCTAAATCAGCCCTCCCCACACACTTGAGAGGAGCCCAGGTGTCGAGACAGCATTACATCTTATCTTATCATTACATCTTATTTCCATGTCTACTGTGAGTATACCTGATGCAACATGGCAAGCAGCAGCACTATGGAAATAAAATGAGTTTGAAAGGAAGAATCCTGCTGTCGTCCATTCCCTCCTAATGAGCCCTGCCATGCCACCAATGGCATTTTTACTTCTGCCCCAACCTAACCATGACCTCAAAGTTCCAATCTCTTACACTGAAACTAAACCCTTTTCCTTACAGGTACCAGAACAATGTCCCCACAAGGTAAATGTTTCTCTGGTTTTACTATCCTCATGGGGAATTTGAGTCAATATTGCTTTCATCATGAGTAGTAAAAAAATAAATGGTGGAGGTGGAACATATCAGAAATAATGCCTTTTCAGAGTTCTGAAACCTTCTGAGAAGCCACTGTTCTGAAGGCAGAATAACTGAAACCATGGTATATTGTCAACAAAAAACAAGGCTTGGTTTTAGGCCCGAAACACACTAGAAGCATCAGCTTAGCATGGCATCAGCGATGCAGCAATGGCAGCATCTTGCAAGAGTCTGCTGTTCACACTGGCAGCGTTTCAGCATTTCTTTCACTGTCTACATTGCAGCGTTCCGCAAGAACTATTAGACCGTCACGTCAAAACTCTAGATTGCAGTGCGTGTGCAGTGCAGAATAAGCACCAGAGCCACGCTGCACATGCGAGAGATGTGGCCAGTCTGACCAGTCAGCACGTACACTGAAATGAAATGTTCTGCGATGCGCACGCGCTGTAGACTTGTGCAGTGTGTTTCGGCTCTTTACAGTGCAATATAAAAAACACACAAATTGGGGCTGCTACATTCACTCGTACACTCACACCAACATAACAAATTCCTGTGTCATTTTTAACCATACAACATGTTTGGTGTGCACAAGTACGCACGCACGCATACCACATCCACAGGACTGTGTATGAATCTGAAGTTGGGACCACTTCTACTGCCTACAGTATCTCCCTACAGTATCTCTTCTTTACTACAATCAGTCAGACCTACAGTAAGAATCTAATCTGGGCCATATCTTTTTTTTTTTAATCTAGAGAAATCAATAGAAGGCTCTTTTCAGTAGCAGCAATATTACAGCCAAGGAGCATCAGCAACCAGGGCTGGAGCCAATTACAAAGTCACAAACTCCATTCATGTCAGGAGTCTAAACAATTTATCACCACTTTCATACACAGTAAAATCCTGAGTTAAATGAACACAGAGGATTTTACTGTGTATGAAAGACGTATCGGCAACATTCAGAGGCAATGGGTCGTTTTGCTATAACTTTGGCAAAAAAAAAGAAAGTTATATATGGTCTATAGTACGTCTTGCACTACAAAGTAAAATCCTCAGTGTTATTTTATCAATTTGTAACTCTGAGAGTGTACAGATGTAACCAATTGCATCTGTACATTGTCAAGAGTTAAAGCTCCACTCTGCAACTTTTTAGCAAATCATTTTTCTATTTTGACCAATCTGTATGGTAGAGAATGCTAATACAATATAGTTAACACCGAGTCATATTTGGTCACCCTGCTGTTCCAATTCTAAATTTAGATCATGTGGTAGGGTACACTGTATGACCACAACTGGTTGACAAGTGGTACTGCCTGAAGGTCAAATTCAATTTCTCCCCTGAGTAAAGGTGTGTGCACTATTAGCTCAGTGCTAAAAAGAAATTCAACACATGCAAAGGGTTCGAATCTTGGGTAGGACATGAAAGTTACAGATTACA